>NC_142812.1:48538127-48598127 GCF_049724085.1 Artemia sp. Qi Xiang Cuo
GACACCGTGATTGCAGTACTGATGTATTTGAAAATGATTTCCTTCTCATAAATAGTTTTTTTCCCAAAAGTATGGCTCTTAACAAATATTCTCAAACTTTTGACCCATCTAATTTGTTTTTCAGGCCAGAATATACCAGGATGCCAATTTATAATTTTTAGTTACAAAAGTTTTTTGACCACGTCAGTTTTATTTAAAATTAGCCATGAAAATGATCTCTGCATTTTCCAGTGCCAAGCTAACTGAGGAGAAAGAGAGACAAAAAGATAACACCCTTTCCCCACCAGGGGGAAAGAATGCTTTTATGTGTGTCCTCTGTACTTAAAATTACTTATTAATTGGTGAATATGAAATAAGTATTGTGTATAAATCATAATATTGAAGGTTTCAAAAACAAGAATCAACCTTTGGCAACGCTGTTCATGGTGGATGTTTTTGAAAAAATAATAAATAATTGTGGATAATTTGAAGTGAAGAAGGGAAAGTTTGTGTGTGGAATTTAGATAAGGAGTTAGAGTGAGTCTTACTGTTTAATTTGGGAGTATTTTGATTTTGTTTTGTTTGTTTTTAGTGCATAAATGGTAGGAAACCGTTTGAGTCACCTGTGACCTAACCGGAAGTGTCAGTGTGCAGGGTTGCCGGCTATTAAATTTTGGCTGGGGAACCTGTGAGTCTTAAATTTTTTGGCATGTAGGGTTCTTGTCCGGTAAATTTTGGCCGGAGAATTTGCGTGTCTAAAAGGAAGAATAGGTAAGTTGAGTGTTGGAGAGTAAGTTAGTGTGTAAGTGTGAGTATAGAATTAGGTGATTGTTTTTATTATTTGTGATTTTTTTTTGTGAATTTGTTTGTGATTATTGTTAAGAGAAAGTAAAGGAAAGTGTGTAAAGGAAGTGTGAGTGAGCGCTCGATAACGTTTTTTTATATAGTAAAAATAAAGAAAAAATGTCCAGAAGTACGGTTGTGTTCGATTTCAGAATGATGAAAGAATCGATTCTAAATAAAATACGAGAAATTGACATTCATCGGTTTTTCAAGAAACTGGGCCTAAACACTGGAGTAGTGAAAGCGATCGACTCCGATAATCTTAAGAGATTCGGACAGGTGCGAGTCAGTATGAAATCGGTAACGCCTGCAGATGACCTCGTATCAAAATTGAAATAGAATGAACCGAAGATGCGATTTCAAAATAGCGTATATCCTGTAAATGTGGACAGAACCGGACGACACCTGGTCGTAGTCTAGTTACAAAAAATCCCAGGTGAAGCTACAAGCAAGGACTTAAAGAAAGAACTACAAGTTTATGGAACTGTTCGAAATATCAGAAGGAAAGTACACAGTGGTGACGAGTTTATACAAGTCCACACTGGCTGCGCGACCGCATTAATGCACATTAAAACGCCAATACCACCGTCTATCAACATTTTCGGTGGGGATGAGAAAATAAATGTTTTTTACCCTGAGCATCCCAAGGCCTGCTACATGTGCTACGACAAAACCTTGTAAAAATATATACGACACAAATATTTTTGCAATTACCAGTTTTTGTTTTTCTATACAATTTAATGTACTTCTCCATATCTGGAAATCTTCCATTATTCCTCATAAGTATGACAAGTGTAACAACTTGATTGAAATACTGATGTATATAAAAATGATTTCCTTGTCATAAATATTTTTTCCATTAGTTTTTTTTATCTAATTCTTTTTTTAGGCCAGAATATACCAGGATGTCAATTTATAATTTTTTAGTTACAAAATATTTTTAACCAAATAAGTTTCATTTAAAATGAGCCATAAAAAAAATGTCTGCATGTTCCAGTGCTAAGCTAACTGAGGAGAAAGAGAGAGAAAAAGTTAATACCATATCCCCACCAGGAGGAAAGAATGCTTTTATGTATGTCCTCGGTTCTTCAAATAACTTATTAATTGAGGCATATGAAAAGAGTGCTGTGTAGAAATCGTTAAATTTAAGGTTTCAAAAATGAGAATCAACTATTTTCCATTATTTAACTGTGAACTATTTAATGTATTCCAAATTTTGTGCCGATGATGATGAGAAGATTGGAAACTAATCCAAGCTGATCTGCAAGTGGTATCAATCTCATTTAGTCAATTTTTGTTGGGAGTTGGCATCGTTGAATCCTTGATGATTTATCTCAACGTACCCTTATTTTCAATAATCTTTGAAGAAATAACCCTTTGATGCTTATCGAATAGGTGGATGATCATTTCAATAATGTTTAATAGAGTAATGATTGAAGCAAAAAATCAAACCGCACAGGTACTAACTTTTGGTTTCTTATAAGAAAATATTTTAAAAATATGTTTGCAATTTTCAAGGAAATAATTTGTTTGCTTTGGAATAAAAAATTATGGTGGCGATGGGATTCGAACCCACGCATTCGAAGAGACTGGCGTAATTATGCAGCGCTATAGACCGCTCGGTGACCGCTCGGCAATATATTGTCCCACTTTCAGGGCTTCTTCTGACAGTGTATTGAGATCTGCCTCGAGTTTAACTGCAGAGGTGCATACCAGGGCAATATCATCTAAAAGTCCCAAACGGCTAGGACTCTATCGCCATATTTCAGTCTGGATTGGAGCCAATTCGTGGTTTGGTCCGTGAAATAATCAATCACCAAGTTTTAAAATTTAGGAGCAGCAACAAAGCCTTGACTTACACCAGTATCTATCAAGAATAGTGGGCTTCGGTGACCCTTAACCTGGACGGAGCTTTTTGAACCAATGTAGAGTGCCTTGAACAGGCGGCAATACTTATCAGGGAGTCCCATTTGTTTTAGTATCAGCCAAAGGGACTCACGGTCGATCGAGTCGAAAGGTGCTTTAAAGTGAACAAATGCAATATATGTTGTACGCTGAAACTCGCAAGCTCTCTCGATGCCCTGTCGAATAGGGTCTATCTGCTCGGTCGTGATTCTGTTGGGTATAAAACCTGCTTGCTGAGTCAAGTGGCAGGTATGAACGAATTGGATACTCTTATAAAGCAATGTCACTGTGAATAGCTTGCCAGGTACTGACAGGAGGGTGATTACTTTATAATTCGAGCAATCGCTACAGCTACGTTTTCGCTTCCAAAGAGGAAGGATTATCCCTTCCTTCCATTCTTCAGGTATCAATTCGGTTGACCAGCTGAGGGAGAACAGCATGTGCAGCCGAAGTAGCCTTGCCAGTCCTCCAAACTTTAGCAGCTTGACGGTGATACCGCAGGTTCCTGGGGCCTTGTTGTTCTTCATTCTCCCCAGGACATTTTGTAATTCTTCTACCGAGGGAAGATCAGGCTCTGGTATATTTTTATATGATGTTTGTAGAGTGAGTGTCTATACAATGTTGGGTTGTGGGATATGAGGCATATCTTTGTCTTCTTATTTGGGAGCAGATTTGCCCTGACAAAATTATCCTGTGCCCTGTACTGGCGATTTCTTCATCGCCTGTTCCCATCAATCCAAGTGTGTCCCCTTCATCGTCTTTTTCATTCCAAGTATGTCAATTTCACATCTCAACCTCTCTAACCCTAGAAGGTTTTTGTATTTCAACGTATTCATGGTTAAAATATTCCAAGTGGCTATTCTCTACCCACCTTGAAAAAGAATGATCTGCTTGGAAGAAATGGTGAATTTTTTTTTACCTTATGATTGCCTAAGCACAGCACAGCAGATAGCACTCCAAATTTCTTTGTTAGAAAAGAAATTTTCTTCTATATTTATTATGTTTACTGAGAAACCATTATCAAAAAACGGCAAAAAACTAAAAAATACAATTAGGATAGAAGAGAAGAATCTTTCAGAGCCACTGCAGGGGCATAGGTTGTTCATTCAAAGTTTAAGTTGCTGCTTTTTTTTCTACATTGTCAAATTTTTAACTATTCAGTTTATTATTCAACTATTTGGAAAGTTTCTCAAAAATTCTCATCCCTTAGTATTTTCAGCTTCATAACTTCCCTGGAGGTGTTTACCCTTCCTTAATTTCAGCTTAATCCTAGTGTATCTTTAATCTTAGTGTATCTATTTATTTGGTTTGAGACAGGGGGCCAGTTGCGTGGCTCTGTAAACTCAGCCAGAGTCAACCCAGCTGTAGATGCGTACCAGGGAAATTTGGGGAAGACAAACAGGAGGGATGTGCGAATGCACAGGAAGGTTTGCCCCCATCCTCTATTGCACTTCCTGGCTGAAGGGCCCAGAAACGGAGATCAGCACTGCCGGTAGGGACTGTAATGTCAATAACCGTATTCTTTACTTTTCCTTTTACTTTGTATTAAGAAGCATAGCTGAGGTGATTGGAGACCGTTGAATTAATTAGGGAGGAAAAAGTCTCCTGGACTTAGATTATGCTGATGATTTAAGCATCCTAGATGAAAGTCTGAACAAAATGAATGAACTTTTGAATGTTTTACGAGTTTAGGGTGCTAGAACAGGCTTGGAAATTAATGTTAAGGAGACTAAGTCACTAAGGCTAGGGGTTAGTGAAGATGAAAAGATGATGTTCGGTATTAAGAAGACTGATAAGGTTGGCTGCTTCTCTTACTGTGGTAGTATTATTAGTAAAAATGGTGGGAGCAGTGAAGATGTTGAAAGTAGAAAAGCCAAGGCTCGGGGTGTTTTTTCACAGTTAAAAAAAGTTTGTAAGAATAGGAAGATAAGTCTGCGAACCAAGATTAGAATACTGGAACCTACAGTGATGGCAGTGGTCAAATATGTCTCTGAAGCAAGGGTGTTAAAAAACGATAAAGATTTGCTAGATGTTTTCCAGAGAAGTTGCTTAAGAAATTATGAGGGGGAATCGAGATGAATAATATTTTGATAGGCCGAAGTTACACAATGTCAAATGAACCTAAAAAACAACATATCAACATGACAGGTGACTAACGGAAGCCTGACATGTTATTTCACGAAAGAAGGTCACATCATGGCAATTAAAAAATCAAGATTTTACTTTCCCAGGGGCTGTAAATTGTGTTTAATTTCTTTATGAAAAAAAAAATCAATGTAAAGGAAGCTCTTCCCCTGGAGTGCTTAAAGCAAGTCCAATTTATTACAATTATTTCTACTAGGCTTCAAACTTTTGAATTCTTTTCTATGGTTTTGGAATTTTTGTAATGTCTTGTTAAAATATATACTAATATTTTTGCAATTACCAGTTTTTGTTCCTTAGGCAAATTAGCGTCTTTTCGCACTGAATCTATTCACAAATATTAGATTATTTCATACCAACGAATTCTACTAAGTTTCAAACTTTTGGTTTTCTTTTTAAGGTTTTCAAATTGTTGTAATTCGTTGTAAAAATATATACAATACAAATATTTTTGCAATTACCAATTTTTTGCTCTTTTATACAATTTAATGTACTTTCCCATACCTAAAAATCTTCAATTTTTCTTCATAAGTCTGACAAGTTTTGACACCGTTATTGCAGTACTGATGTATTTGAAAATGATTTCCTTCTCAAAAATAGTTTTTTTCCCAAAAGTATGGCTCTTAACAAATATTCTCAAACTTTTGACCCATCTAATTTGTTTTTCAGGCCAGAATATACCAGGATGCCAATTTATAATTTTTAGTTACAAAAGTTTTTTGACCACATCAGTTTTATTTAAAATTAGCCATGAAAATGATCTCTGCATTTTCCAGTGCCAAGCTAACTGAGGAGAAAGAGAGAAAAAAGATAACACCCTTTCCCAGCCAGGGGGAAAGAATGCTTTTATGTGTGTCCTATGTGCTTAAAATTACTTATTAATTGGTGAATATGAAAAAAGTATTGTGTATAAATCATAATATTGAAGGTTTCAAAAACGAGAATCAACCTTTGGTAACGCTGTTCAAGGTGGATGTTTTTGAAAAAAAAAATAATAAATAATTGTTTATAATTTGGTGTGAAGAAGGGAAAGTTTGTGTCTGGAATTTAGAGAGGGAGTTAGAGTGAGTCTTAGTGTTTAATTTGGGAGTATTTTGATTTTGTTTTGTCTGTTTTTAGTGTATAAATGATAGAAAACCGTTTGAGTCACCTGTGACCTAGCCGGAAGTGTCAGTGTGCAGGGTTGCCGGCTATTAAATTTTGGCTGGGGAACCTGTAAGTTTTAAATTTTTTTGCATGTAGGGTTCTCGTCCGGTAAATTTTGGCCGGAGAATTTGCGTGTCTAAAAGGAAGAATTTGTAAGTTGAATGTTGGAGAGTAAGTTAGTGTGTAAGTGTGAGTCAGAACGACAACAAGACGAAAGCCACCTAACAGCGTGGATTAAATTTAAAGAACAGATCGTAAATTTTCTAAAATACCTTCAAAAGGAAAGCGAAAGAGAGCGGTTAGCCCACGAACGATTTTTAATAAAAGTCCTTAGCCAACTGAAAGATGAAATAGACCAAAATACAGGCGATCCGATTTTTGAATACCATGAAATAAGGCGACAATTAAAGGAAATCGAGCAGAAAAAAATTGAAAACTGGACAGTAAAAAATCTTTTAAACGATTTATATGAGGGAGAACAAATAAGCCTGGCAATAATCTTGAAAGCTAAAAGGAAACGAGAAGAAAGCCAAAATTAACAGAATAAAAATACATGATGGAAAGATAACAGATGATCACGAAGATATAAAAAACACGGTATACGGTTTCTTCTCAGAGTTATATAAATGGAAAGAAGGAGCAAGAGAGGCAAATACTGATGATTTTGATTGGTTTTACCTTGAATGAACTTTCCATAAGCATACCGATATGCAAACCTGTCCGCTTAGTTAACCTTTTGTGTCGAAGCTGCTCGCCTAGAGCTACTTTTTTAACTGCTACTAAATTTGATTTGATAAAACAAAGAATTAAAGATATATTTCTTCTTCTTAAAAAAAAAAATACAAAAAGAAACAACACTTTGTTTTGATTTTTTTTTTTCTACTGTAAACTTTTTCCCTTCAACTCTTATACTCTTTTTTCGTTCAGCTCCTTAATAAGGGTTGAGGTGTCCTCAACCCTTATTTCAACTTTGAAATTGAAAGTGGGGAAAAGAAATTTTTAGTTCTTATGGAAAATTGAATTGAATTTATCAAGTATTTTGGGCATCGGAGCCTTGAGCCTAGAAGACCCTGTTGAAGGGGGAACATGTTCCGGCACCTAGGTTGATCTAAAATGTCAGAAAGTTTCTGACCTAACAGAATGTTTCTGACCTAACAGAAAGTTGTCTGTAATGTCAGAAAGTGTTTCTTAGCGTTAGCTAAGGTGTAGGGACATGATTGGAACACCTTTATAAGCACTAATCTGCAATCCTATGATGTTCTGGGGTGTCTGAGAGGCCCCCTGCCTAGAGTCTTAGGCATGCTGATCAAGAATTCAAAAAGAGGCAAACAAGGCAGACCCGCCTATGGTCTTAAGAAGGTTGACCAAGAATTTAAAATTGACATAGGACTATAAATTTGCTTGAAATAACAGGCGAAACAATTGTTTAAATCCATTTTTATCTTTAAAATAGTACCTATTCATTGCCTAAGCTTAGCCCAACATTCTGAAAAAAATTAGGATTTTTCACACATTTTCTGAATTTTTGGATCACATGCCCGAGACACTGGGCGAGTGAGGTGGGCACCTTCAAAAAAGGATGATTTTGATTTTGATTTTGATGATTTTGAAGTGAAGCGAAAGGTTTCAAAGGACGAGAATGAAATTTTAAGTCAGCCCATAACCGAAGATGAACTAAAACAAGCTTTAAGTTCTACTAAAACAGGGAAAGCCGCAAGAAGAGATGGTTAAGCTAAGATTTTTACAAAGTGATTTTCAGTGAAATCTTAGAAATCATGTTATCAGCAATGAATTAGATGATACGTAAGGGGGGAAACCGGATCAGACCCTAGCGATCATCACATTAGTGTCAAAAAAAGGAGACATGCAACATATCGAGAACTGGAGGCCCATCTCTCAACTTCCCTGTGATACCCGATTATGTTCTAGAGTACTCATGAACAGACTCAGAAAGCTAATGGGAGAGATTCTGGGTGAGACCCAACATGGGGGCATAAAGGGTCGAAAAGTCCAACATATCCTTGCAATTTTACGTGACTTGCTCCTTAGAAGAGAAGAAATATTGGAAAGTGATCTCAAATGGGTTTTAATATGCGTTGATTTAATCAAAGCTTTCGACTCGTTAGTCCGGGAAGTCCTATGGGAACTGATGACGGTGAAGTATTCGTTTTGTGGTGAATTTGTCGTTTTTTACAAGAACCTATACCGTGGCGCAGTGGCGAAAGTGGTCGTAAACGGAAGCCTCACTGAGGAATTCCCCTTGAAATATCCTTCCGGCAAGATGACCCAAGCTCTTCATTTCTGTTCGAGATCTATCTCGACCCGTTGATAAAATAGATAGAAGCCAGAATAACGGGTATCAGAATACTACCAACTTTAGTTCTCAAGTCTGAGGCTTTTGTAGATGATGGGAATTTCTTCGCCGATGGAGTGAGTTACATTAAAACAGCAATAAGGGGCCTAGAATAGCACGAGAAAAAATTTGCCGTCAGGACTCACATGAAAAAGAGCAAGATCCTCCCGTTAACAAAAAGCGCAAGGGCGAGTTGGATTAGGAGCTTGGTAAAAGAAACTTGACTGAAAGTCAGTCCTACAGTAAAGACACTTAGCGTGGAGTTTTCAGTCAAAGGAAATTGCTGGCAGAACGCATGGGAAAATACAGTATTCGAGATTCAGTGTTAGCTATGTGACAAAGATAGAGGCAGGAATCTTTCCTTGTTCCAGAGATCAACTTTCGTCAACATGTATTGTGTATCAAGAATACTTTATCTGGCCCTAGCAATACCCCTCCCGGAACTTATAGCAAAGAAAATTGAAACCTATATGTGGTGTTTTATATGGAGCAGTAAGCTAGAAAAACTGAGCAAGATTTTAACTCCCGAAGAGGAAAATAAAGGATATCACGTAAAAGAAAAAGAACCTTTTGTAAATTTTGAAAATGCCTTTAGAAATTGACATTCTTTCCCCATGGAACCAAAAGTGAGAGAGCTTATTTTTCATGTCATACACATGATTTTGCCTTACTGAAATAGAGTGTCACGTTTCCTGAGAAATGAAGATAAAAAATGCTCATTTTGTTTTGAAGTAGTGGAAGATGGTTTAGACCACCAGTTTATCAAGTGTGATGAAAATAAGGGAATTTTTCAGTTTGTTCTTGATTTCAGTAAAAAGTGCAAAATTAAAGTTCAAAGTAATGAAGAAAAGAAGAAGCTGGTGAAATTTGACATAAACTCAGATTTGGAAGTGAAAAAGAAAAATTCTTTGTAGAATATTAATGGAAATATGTTTCATTATGTGTGGAGTAGAAGGAAAAGAAAGAAAGTGGTGTGTTTAGAGGCTTTTAAGAGTTTAATTGAGAAGAAAATAGAATAATTGAAGATAAGAATAGAGTGGAGAGAGTATTTTTTGATTCTGAATTATGAATTATTTTTCAATATGGTAGGTGGAAAAAGAGAGTGAGAAAGTAAGTAGTGGAGAGAGTTTGAGCTTTATATTGGTAAGAGATAGTTTTTTGTGTTAGTGAGTGAGAAAACCGCGTTGCCAGTAAGGTAGTTTAATGAAAATTATTGATAATAGTTTTTTTTAATTAGCAGCCAAAAAAGGGAAAAAAAGGAAAATAGGAAAAAAGTAAAAAATGAAGTTTAAAAATGGGGTTTGATGGTCATTTTGGTTTATTTGTTTTCCTTTATTATTAGTCTGTTTATTTTTTGTGTGTTGTAAAAATAAGCTGAAATGATAATGTTAAAGAGGTTTTTTTTTGGTTTCTTGTTGGTTTTTTTATTTATTTTTTATTGGGATATTTTTTTTATATTTTTTTTTATTTTTAGTAGTGGCTTCTTTGCAGAATAGAATTTGAGAAAATATTGTCTGTTGTTGTAAATGGCCTCCGCAAGCAGGGAATTTCTGTGGAGGGGGGACGTCCTCTCTGTAGGAGAGCATTTTATTTTATCGTTAATAAAAATTAAAAATTATTTTAGTAAAAGTACAATAATGCGAAGACCACTCTTTGGCTGCTAATTTTAGTAAAATGTAGTGTAGGTGGCATTTAGATATTTGTATTGTTTAAAAGTAGTTTTTATTTTAATGTTAGTGCCACTGAGAGGAGAGAAGGTGTTATTTAAAATTCTTAAAAAAAACAAAAATCAACTATTTCCCATTGTTTAACTGTGAACTAACTACTGCATTCTGAATTTTGTGCCGATGATGATGAGGAAATTGGAAACTAATCTAAGCTGATCTGCAAGTGGTGTCAATCTCATTTAGTCAATATTAGTTGGGATATGGCAACGTTGACTCCTTGACGATTCATTTCAACATACCCTTATTTTCAGTAATCTTTGAAGAAATAACCATTTGATGTCTATCAAATAGAAGGATGATCATTTCAATAATGTTCAGTAAAGTAATTATTGATGCAAGAAATCAGAACGCACGGGTACTAACTTTTGGTTTCTTATAAAAAAAAATATTTCAAACATATGTTTATCATTTTTAAACAAATAATTTGTTTGCTTTGGATTCAAAAAATTTGGAAGCGTTGGGATTTGAACCCACGCCTCCGAAGAGATTGGCGTATTTAAGCCAGCGCTTTAGACCGCTCGGCCACGTTACCTTATATAATGTATTACGGTAATTACTTGGCTTAAAAATAACTGTCTTCCTATCTTAGTAACTGAAATAAATGAGCACTTGAACAAGGTTACTCATCCATCCATCCTTACTCATCCATCCAGTTCCCTAGGACAAAATTAGTATATCCAATCCGATATTTCAAAAATCAAGTCCAAAATAGAGCAAAATCGACACCAATAAGCATAGGTCAATGTTCCAAAATCATGCTATAGCACCTTAAACCTACAAAACAGTATATTCCCCTGGTGATCACCACATATTGGGGCTCCTCAGATGAAAGCTCAATGCCTAAATGGTTTTCGGTGCTTAAACTTCATTACCCAGGCAAAATTGGTGCGCCACGCCATAATTTGGCATACCCCTATGAAGTGACACCTATGGAATAACTATAAACAAAATCCAAAATACCCCAAAAATATAAAAAATACCCCCTAAATTTGTTTTTCCAAGTATCCTTAACCAGTATTCATTTAACACTGAGAGCCAAACCCTCAGCTACTTTAACTCGAAATAATTGCATATCACTAGCCATCCCCCAGAACATTTTCACTTTCAAACAAATTCTAAGAAGTAAAATCCAAATATCTTACGTTAATCTGTACCTATATGTGTCGCAGCAGGGAAAGGGGTACCAGTCCTGACAGTACATAATTTATGCATATTTTCATGGTTTTTCTCACTTGAGAATGTTTTTTCATGGTTTTCTCACTTTTTGATGGATGCAAACATAAGTTCACATTAGCAATTGATGGATGTAGACATCTGGTTTTTGTTTGATCGTTATGTGTGTTGATCAATTTACTTGTTGTTTTCTTGGATGACAACATAAGTTCACATCAAAAAATGCTGGATTATCGAGTCTAATGGTTTTTCTCAATGGGAATGTTTTTTCAAGGTTTTTCTCACTATCATGGATGTCAACAACAGTTGCTGGATGTTTCTTGGATGTCAACATCCGGTTGGAATACTATGATAACAAGGTTACATCATCAGATAAGGAAATTATTTTCTTGAATGTTAACATCCGGTTGGAATACTATAGTGTATTACGGTAACTACTTGGCTAAAAAAAAAAAAAAAAAAAAAAAAAAAAAAAAAAAAACTGTCTTCTTACTTTAGTAACTGAAATAAATGAGCACTTGAACCCTACTCATCCATCCAGTTCCCCAAGATAAAACAGTATATCCAATCCGACAATCCGAAAATCAAGTCCAAAATAGAAAAAAATCAGCATCAATCAGTATACGTCAATGTTCCGAAACCAAGCTATAGTATCTCAAATCTACAAAAACATTATATTCCCAAGGTGATCACCACATATTGGGGCTCATCAGATGAAAACTTATTGCCTAAATAGGTTTCAGCGTTTATATTTCATTACCCAGGCAATATGAGCGCGCCATGTCTTAATCTGGCATACCCCTATGTAGTGACACCTATGGAATAAACATAAACAAAATCCTAAATATCCAAAAAATAAAAATATATACCCCAGAAATTTTTTTTCAAGCATCCTTAACTAACCTTCAAATAACACTGAGAGCCAAACATTCAGCCGATTTAAACACAAATATATAAATAGCACTATTCCTCCCCCCGGAACAATTTCACTCTCACTAAAATTCTAAGAATTAAATTATGAATATCATACCTTAATCTTTACCACATGTGTCGCAACCAACCCTAAACTACCGGGAAGATAAACCAGATTCCTTCAACAAGTTACCGTAAAATATCATTCAAGATATCTTGATAACTTTTATTATACTTTTGTTAAAGCTGATTATACTTAAAACAAAGCTTTTTAAATTGCCAAGCAAGTTTATTGGAGGAATAAATTCTGACGATTAGCTTCTTGCTAAGTACCCCTCATCTGTTTCTAAAGTCGATGTAATTAGTTCAAATTCTTGCATATCTAAATAGTTGGGAAAAATACGATGAATATGTTATATTCGAATTAATAGTACTTTTAGGAAATGATTAATTGATTATTTCAAAATTCAAATCGTCTGTTTTATTATATATTTTAAAAATTATTATATTAATCTCTAAATCTAGAAAATGGTCATATTTGCCATTTCCATTACTGGATTCTAGCTTTAACTCTGGTGGATATATTTTACTTGAAATCTCAAAAAATTGAAAATATAGACAGGAAAAGATAACTGATCGACAAAATTTCTCCATGAGACAAGATAAATTTGAAAGCAGAAACAACAATGGAACGCTAACTCTTATTAAGAGATACATATTATTTTTATATTAAGGCGGTTCTCGAATGTGTTCGGTATAATAAACAACTATTATTTGAATAGTGTTATTAGGTCCCCTGCGACAACCCCAAAAGGCCCCTACAGACCCCAAGGGCCCCTTGGGAAATAGAAGCCCCCTGGGCCCTAAAAGGGCCCCTAGGCCCTCCGGGCCTCCGGACCCTCATAGGACTCCTGGGCCCCGAAATGTAGGTTAGGTTAGGATAAGTTAGGTTAGGTTAGCCTACTTACGCTTGCGTACGTAGGCTTACCTAACTTAACCTAGCATAACCTAACCTAACCTATTGTAACCTAGGCTATGAAACAGCGACAAGGTAAATCGCGACATAACACTACTGAAATATTCCAACTCTTGCATTTCAACAAAAAAAAAAAAATGAACTCTGAAACATCAAGAGAATGTAACAGTGAAAAGGTAAAACACGACAAACACTACTAAAATATTTCAACTCTTACATTTCAATAAAAAAAAATTTGAAATGAACTTTGAAACATCAAGAGAATGTAACGGAGACAAGTTAAACAATGACAAAACACTAGTGAAATATTCCAAATCCTACATTTCAACAAAAAAATATCCAAAATTAATTTTTAAACATCAAGAGAATGCAACAGTGACAAGGTAAAACCACGACAAAACACTACTGTAATATTCTATCTCTTGCATTTCAATGAAAGAAATCCAAAATGAACTTTGAAAAATCAAGAAAATGTAACTGTGACAAGGTAAACCATGAAAAAACAGTACTGAAATATTCTAGCTCTTACAATTCAATGAAAAAAATCTAAAATGAACTTTGAAACATCAAGAGAATGTAACAGTGACAGGGTAAACCATAACGAAACCATAACTGAAATATTCCAACACTTGCATTTCAACGAAAAAAAAAGCCCAAAATGAACTTTGAGACATCAAGAGAATTTAACAGTGACAAGGTAAATCTTGACAAAACACTACTGAAATATTCCAACTCTTGTATTTCAACGAATGAAATCTTAAATGAACTCTGAAAAATCGAGAGAATGTAACTGTGACATTGTAAACCATGACAAAACAATACTGAAATATTCTAGGTCTTACAATTCAATGAAAAACATAATCCAAAATGAACTTTGAAACATCAAGAGAATGTAACAGTGACAAGGTAAACCATAACAAAACCATAATGATATGTTCCAACACTTGCATTTCAACGAAAAAAAAGCCCAAAATGAACTTTGAGACATCAAGAGAATGTAACAGTGACAAGGTAAATCTCGACAAAACACTACTGAAATATTCCAACTCTTGTATTTCAACGAATGAAATCTAAAATTAACTCTGAAAAATCTAGAAAATGTAACAGATATATGGTAAACCACAACAAAACACCACAGAAATAATCCAACTCATACATTTCAACGGAAAAAAAAATGAATTTTGAAACATCAAGAGAATGTAAGAGGGACAAGGTAAACCAGTATAAAACACTATTGAAATAATCTAACTCTGACATTTCAACAACAAAAAATCTAAAATGAATTTTGAAACATGAAGAAAATGTAACAGTGACAAGATAAACCATGACATAACACTACTGAAATATTCTAACTCTTCCATTTCAATGAAAGAAATCCAAAATATACTCTGAAAAATCGTGAGAATGTAGCAGTAGCATGGAAATTACGACAAACATGATAAGGTAAACCACGAGACAACAGCACTTAACTATTCCAACAGTTATATTTCCAGGAAAAAAAAACCAAAACGAACTTTGAAACATCATCAGTATGTCACAGTGACTAGGTAAACCACGACAAACACTACTGAAATTTTCCAACTTTTTCGTTTCAACGAAAAAAAATCCAAAATGAACTTTGAAACATTAAGAAAATGCAACAGTGACATAGTAAACCACGACAAAACACAACTAAAATAATCTAACTCTTGCATTTCAACAACAAAAAAATCGATCATGAACGTTGATACATCAAGAGAATGCACTAGTGATAAGGAACAGTGAATGTAACAGTGTTTAGATAAACCACAACAAACGCTACTGAAATATTCCAACTCTTACATTTCAAGGAAAGAAAAATCTAAAATGAACTTTGAAACATCATGATAATGTAACAGTAACTAGGTAAACCGCAACAAATGAAATATTCCAACTCTTACATTTCAATGAAAGTAATCCGAAATCAACTTCGAAACATCGAGAGAATGTAACGGTGACAAGGTAAACCACGGAAAAACACTATTGAAATAGTCCAACTCTTGCAAATCAATGAAAAAGATCCAAAATGAGCTTTGAAACATCAAGAGTAACAGTGACATGGTAAACCATGACAAAACACTTGAAATAATCTAACTCTTCCTTTTCCATGAAAAGCAGTGGTCTTATCTAACTATCAAAAATACTCTTGGTTAATTTAATATCATTTAGGCCGAAGACTTGGTTCAAAGACTTACATTCCTATTCTTCCAATTTTTTTTCACCAGTAAAAAACCCCTACTGCATTAGCTATTCTACCTTCGACATCTAAATGGCACCAATCGTCCTTACTAATAGCTTTGTTAGAACTTAGTTTGTTCTTTACTGTGAAAAATATACTTGTACTATCTTAAATTTTATTTACTATGTGCTGTGGTTTGTCCTTTCCTAGGTTTCAGCTATATTCGATGCAACTTACTTAGTCCCAAATTATAACGACTTATATTAATCCATTATGGATTTCTTATAATGTCTTGTCAATAAGATAAGGGTGTTTTAACATTGCATTCACTTATTACGTTATATATGTTTACAGTCTACGGTTATGACGTCATTAATAAAGTTTGCATATGAAAATGCAGTTTTTTGTAAAACTAATTCTTTTTAAAACTTTTTTTTTGTAATTGAAAAAGAGACTAGATCTAGTTACTTTCTTCAAGATGTGCCGTTAAATAGGTCTATATGATTTTCCAGTGTCCAGCTAGCTCAGCAGAAAAACAAACAGAAACAAAAAGATGTCAGTTGATAAAGAATTTCGTAGTTTAAACCATGTTTCTTGTTTTTAACGGCAACATATTTACGCAAACTTGTTTTAAAGCCAATTATTGCATTTCTCACAGAAACTTTTTGAGACCCATAGGGCTGTTTACGTGTTTTATTATATGACTGGAAAAGGGGTTTAAGGTTTATTTCAGGGAGTAATAAAGTATCAGCTTTTATTTAAGGAAAACCGAAAAATGACTCGCTTATTCTTAAATCACCGGAATCTCTGTATAAAGCTATACCTAAATGTTTGTATTTATTAAGTTCAACAGTTTCTCTGTAGTGCTGGACAATACCTTTGTCATGCGAAATTGGCTAGATTGATTAAACAAACTAGTATGGTCTGAGTTTTCAAATATGTGCTCTGCAACGTCAGAGTAAAAATTTTCTGTTTTTTCGCTTTTTAAGTGTATTATTAATTGAACTAGAGTGCTGAGTTAAAATTTTACAGGTAGGACAGTACTCTCCTTTTTATAAAGCTGATAGTGAATTATGCAAGCAGATGAAAACAAAACACAAGGGTGATTCCCTGTTGATGCAGTTGATGCAGAATATCGAGGTCGATGCAGAATATCGTGGAAATGACGTCAAATACATCCTTTGTTCTCATCATGAAAATTTTTGCTGCTTAAACTAAGCTATTCAAACAGGCTAAAGGTCATTTTGACTTCTGATATTTTTATCATGTACAAATCTCTCCATGTCAATTCAGAATATCGTACAAATATCTGACAAATTGGGTATTTTTTTCAAGGCTATAGCAGATTTTGGGGGCTCTGAATTTATCAAGAAGTAAAAGGTTTGTTTGAGTGTGTCCCTTGGATTAGAAATACTTGATATTGAGGTTCTTTTGTAGGCGTCTTATCAATAATTGTAAACAGCTAAGTTGTTTCGCGCTTCTTCTTCTATAAAATATAGAATATAGTTAGCTTCATTTTTATTTCGTATAACATTCTTTTTAGGTTAGAAGGATCTACTGGGTCGTAAGACAAAGTTCTTCCCGTGAGGGCAAATAATGCAAACTCGAACTTACTAACATCTGTCACAAGATTTAGTAGTGACATGATATTTGTATCGAGTGATACCATGGTCAGGCTCGTGTCTGTCACCATGCGGTCCACTTCATTCGTTACATAATTTCTTACGTTTACAGTTTTTGAGATTTTCTTGGATATAATTTCAATTTTATCTCTCTGGTAATTTGTTGCACTGGCTTGTATCTTCTGAGTGTGTAATGTTACGTTCATGGCGTTCTTCAAATTTTTGTATTTCCCTCAGGCTGTTTAGGTCTTCCTCCGGTGTCAAACTAAAAAGGCGGGAGGCGAGTTCTCCGGTGATGGGAATGAGGCCTGTAGAATTGCGGTATTTATTTCTTCGAAAGAATACTTCAAAAATCTTCGTGGTACTTTGTTTTAATTTTTGTATTTCCATATTAAATAATTCAAATAAGGCTTGTAGTCTTTGTCTATTTAATATTAAGAAGGCTTGATGAGTTGAAAATTTTTGGACGTGTTTCTCATTTAGATTGGGTAGTGGTTGTTCGTTTATCATTGCGTAATTTCCATCATAAGATTTTATTTTCCTTGTAGTGAGTAATTTATGGTTTTGTGTGGATTTCATTGCAATACAGTCTCTCGAAAAGCATTCAATATTATCCGCTGATTTTTTCCTCTGTCTTCGTTGGTGCTCGTCCCAAGTGCCATGTCAATTTCTG
Source organism: Artemia sp. Qi Xiang Cuo (assembly GCF_049724085.1). Taxonomy (NCBI): domain Eukaryota; kingdom Metazoa; phylum Arthropoda; class Branchiopoda; order Anostraca; family Artemiidae; genus Artemia; species Artemia sp. Qi Xiang Cuo. Next base: position 48,555,776 of record NC_142812.1, read on the forward strand.
CCATTTTTTCATCAAAGTCATCTATTACGAATTTTGATTTTATTTTGGGGACAATTGAAGTTGGAAACTCTTTATTATCTTTACTGTGCATTATTTTACTGGCCTGTAATCCTTTGGCCGATCTTAGAAATCGAAATATCGATTCTTTGAGTTCATTTATATTTTTTCGAGTCTTGTTACTTGTTGAAACATGGTCTCAAAATGGTTTGGGGTCTAATTTCATAAAAATCTTCCATGCAACATGGCTAGATAGCAATGAATTTTCATGCTTGAATATTACTCCATGTTTTACAATATCTTGGGCTACTGCGTGAAAAATGAGGATAATGATGATATTCTTAAGCCTCTTCTTATTCTTTGTTTCTAGAATTAATCTATCATTAATTTTACCCATCTTTGCAATATTCGTTTGTTTATTACTTTGTTATTATTATATTTTTTTTTCAAATGAACTTGAAGTTTTAAATTATGTTATTTTTGTATTATGTAACTATTTTGTGTTATTGGCCAAATAAAAATGCTTTGTAAGTGTAAAACAGACAGAATATTTTAAGATTAGAAAGTTTATGTGAGTAAAATTAGGACTTCAAAGCTTTATTCTGGTCATGATATGTCTCCATGACTGTTGAGATATACCTTTAAAGCTTAGCTAATAATCACTATACAATCTAATTGTGGATCAGAAATTCTCCAACTATCAATCCGGGAGAGTAACCTCGCTTCCTCGAGTAATCTCTTTGTCCATTACCTCTAATATTTAGTTGGAAATCAGATTCCTGGGAGCGTTACCGATAGAGGCACACTAACTAGTTGCCTGCTGTGTGATTAGATACAGAAATACAGACAAAACAAACACAAATAGAAAAGCAATAGTTTTATTGAGACTTACATTTGAGTGTACAAAAGTGCTTCACTTCAAATGACGATAATAGCGCTTCAATTCTGCAATGACTGCATCATAATGATAATTCTGACAAAAAAAATGTCCAATAATAGTTCTGACAAAATAAATCGAAAAGATTCTGATAACTTAATACCAATAATAATGATTCTGATGAACAATTGCCTCGAAAAACCCTTTTTTTACTATATCACACAAATATAGCTTCTGCGCTCTACTAGCTTTTTCACAATTGGCTCAAGTCCTGTGGAGGGGGCCGCTACCTTGTAATTATGTTCGCAAACTCACTTTTTTGTGTTAACCGTCACACAATAATTTGTTTTAAATATTTTTGATGATTTAAACACTGATACAGCTCTTACAGCTTAAAAATCCTGAGAAACTTTGCTTCTAGCATTTTTTTTATTACCAAATATCTTAGCGAAATTCAAAACCGAATAGCGTCGTTGTTTGGCTGAGGCTAAAACCAAGCTTCTCTTTCTGATGATTAAGAACATAGACTCTTGGAAATGGGATTTGAACTTGATTTGGGGAACCTTAATTTATGTCGGAATTATCTTTAGAAAGAAAGAATTTTATTTTTTGTATTTTAAACATATCATATATTACTCAAGGTACATATTTATTATTGGCTGGGATCCCTAAGTGACTGCACATCAGCAACATTTGAAAAATTATCCATAATGACCCGGAGTAAAGCTAGAGCATCTGTTGGTATTGACATAGATGCTGTTCCTGATTTACAACCTGCATACTAAATACTGCAAATTTAGACTATGATTTTGTTGTTACTAATCTTTTCAATCCAGGATACAGATATAGAAGGAAAATCAAAACATAGAAGCTGCCCATTTACTAAAGCTAATATAATACTAAGTTCTCAAGATTGGGGTTCCATTGTTGTTTGAAAGCTATCAAACTATATCAATGTATATTCAATGTGTCCTAGCACTAGAGACAATTATGTGCATCAGCTGCTCCAGGAGCTTGCTTATGCCAGTAACTTAGGGATTTCTCAGGAAAATTGAAAATACTATAGTTGATGACGCCAGCTTGCCAATAAATACGGTGGACAAATTGTTAACGGCATTTAAAGATAGATTTATCGAAACTAGTTCCACAAATAAATTAAAGCACGGAATGGTGTGCTTTGACCATTCACAAAACTTAAGAGAATATCTTGATAATATACGGATTTCAGCAGAAGCAAAATTCGTAAAAGGTACAGGAGAACTGTATGAAAAAGTCATACTAAATACCTTTTGTCAAAGGGCAACCCCCAAAATTATATAGAACGGTAATATCCAAAAATATTCAGACGTTAAAACTTACAGTTCAGGAGGTAGGGAGATTGATCAAAGTCGATACGATGGTGGGAAATCACAGTAAAACAAAAATAAACAGCCTAGGTGAATCAAACGCAAGTCTGACCTTCAGGAGCAATCAAGCGTCTCCCAATTTCTTTTCAAGGAATAATTCCCTATTGCCACAAAGAAATAGAACGCAAGAACCCGCTAAGCAGAAAACAGTACGCTTTAAGCCCGTCAAACAAATTAGTTATGAAAATAACCCTACAATAATAAGATGCTATATTTGTGATCGCGTTGGGCATATCGCAAGAGAGTGCCGTTATCTCCTTAATCACAAACCGAGAATTTCTGTCGGTAATACACAAAATTAAGGCAACCATTTGTTTGGAAGAACAAATTTTAGCACCAGTGGTGCACTAGGCTATAGCCAGGAAAGATTGCGCCAATTAGTACCTTACAAAGCGTACCAACCAAATTTGTATAACCCTCCCCCCCCCCCCAATAGACAAAATAATTATCGGCCGACGAGAAAAACAAATTTTTCAAGCCAACGGCATTGGCAGTCACTTACTAGGTTGCTAGGTATTGCTGCAACTCAGATTATAGTAATTAATCTGATAAAATATACGATAAAATAATCCGATAAAATGGCGTAACGGGTCCCCTTAAGGGAAAGAAAATCCAAAAAAATTTGAAAATTTTCAGGTATTTATGTGGTTTGAATTAAAAATTAAAATTATTGCTCAGACATCATAAATATTTTTGCAGTTTGTAGTTTAATAAAATCATTTTAATGAAAATTTTCAGGAATTATTCTAGTTTTAGTTAAAAAATAATATTTTGTGAAAAGTCCTAAAAAATTACTGCATTTTACATAATAATGGACAATTATATACAAAAACCATATTGACAAACATCATGTAAGATTAGTAATATCGGTCCTTGATACAATCTCGTAAATTGCAAAAATATATATGCTATCAGAGGAATAGCCTTACTATTTCAATTAAAACTAGAAAAATACATGACAAATTTTAAATTAGTTGTATTTCTTGTTTGCTAAAAGTGACTTGATAAAAAAGAAAGGTTCTTAAAGATAAAACCAAACAGAAGATGAAACAAATTCTCAGTTGTAATTCTAAGTCGAACAATTTAGAAAAAGAGAGAGAGAGAGATAGAGACAGAGAGAGAAAGAAAGAGAGAGACAAAGACAGAGAGAGAGAGAAAGAGAGAGAGAGAGAGATATGAGACTAAGAGCAATAGCAATTGAGATGGTGGAAGACTTAGAGAAGAAATTGATCAAACTTAAACATGAAGCAAACAATTTTCCTTATTGAATTACCACGAATCCGGGTTGCAGCGGTAGCTAGTAACCTAGTAAGAGAAGAACACGTCCAATGTAAAGAAATATAAAAACCCATAGTCCCTAAAAAAGAGTCAGATCAAAACAAAAAGTATACCATTAGAACTGCCTTGTCCGAAATCCTTGTATAGGAAGGAAACTTTCTGTCCCTTGGCTTGAACAGCAAGGGAAATATATTGGCTTGAAAATCAAGAAAAGTGGCAGTTACTACAACATTCTGCCTAAACGGGATATTTTTTCTTTCTTCTTTTCCACAGATAGGTTCGCTCTGGAACATCGTGGAAAGTTGTTCAATAGCTCATTTTAAAGGAAATTAATTGGTTTAAAAATATTTTGTAAGTAAAATAAATTATTTCTAAGATAAAAAAAAATTTTCAATTAAAAACTGCATTTTTGATGTCTTTTCATACTGCAGTCTTTTCAAAGATATTTGATTTTTGTATATAAATCATAATCGTATACCAGTGGTAAGATTTGAGTCTACGCCTCCGAAGAGACTGGTGGCTATCACCATACAGTAAAGAAGGAACTCTTGCTTATCCGGGTTGCAGCGGTAGCTAGCAACCTCGTAAGAGACGATCACGTCCAATGTTAAGAAGTATAAAAACCCCTAACTCCTAAAAAAAATTCAGTTCAAAACAAATAATACACCATTAGAACCGCCTTGTCCGAAACTCCTATAAAGAAAACTTACCGTCCTTTGGATTGAATAACAAAGAAATTATATTGGCTTGAAAATCAAGAAAATTGACTTCAGCCACGTTATTCTCCACAAACGGGATATTTTTTTCTTTCTTTCTTCTTTTCCACAGATAGCTTAGCACTGGAACATCGTAGAGAGTTGTTCAATGGCTCATTTTAGTGCTATTTGTGCTTAATTTTCTTTAATTAATTATTTTTCACGACAAACTTAATTTTTTATATACAATATTGATCAATGACGTCATAGTCGTTGGATGTAGTTAGTATTACACAAAGGCTCGATCATCGAATTTAAGCTGAAACTAAGTAAACGACAATTATGCCTCCATATATTAACAGTTATGTATAAGATTTCCCATTACATCTGTAAAATGTTCCACAGTTGCCGGTCCATACCTTGTAAGCTTTTCACTAAACATGCAACATTTCTTTTGGATATTACTATGAAGTTTTTCGAAAGGATCTCTAGCTGACTTTTCAACAAAATCTATTCTTTCAGAGATAATTATAATCTTTAATTTTGAATATGTTTCGTAATCCCGGTAAAACATTCGTAAAATTTTTCTCAATTTACAAAGATCAGCCTGTGTGTTCTTTGCAGCTTGTGTAAACTGAAAAAATATCGATGGTATCTGAGCAATAGTTTGAATATTTCAATACTACTACTACTACTACTACTAACAACTCATCGCAGCACCAAGCCGCCTGAGGCCAACACAGCTACGCACAGCTCCTCCTCCACCCCAATCTATTCAAAGCCTCCCTTTTTCCACCCGCCCACGAAGTTCCCATTTCCTTTAAATCTTTCTTTATGACGTCCTCCCACCCCAGACGGGGACGACCTGCTTTCCGTTTAGCCCTAGATGGCTGGCCCAAAAAAACAATCTTCGGCAATCTGTCATATTTCATCCGCACATCATGCCCTAACCACCTCATCCTTTCTTTCATTATAGACCTAGAAAGTGGTATTGAACCACATTTTTCGTATAGCCTATTGTTTGAAATACGTCAGTCAGCCGGGTACCCAGAACAATCCTTAAGCAATTTCTCTGGAAAACATCTAGCAAATCTTCATCCGCTTTTCGGATCGTCCATGCTTCAGAGCCATATTTGACCACTCTCATCACTGTAGCTTCTAAGATTCTAATATTGGTTTGCAGACTTATCTTCCTATTCTTCTAGACTTTTTTTAATTGTGAAAAAACACCCTGAGCCTTGGCTATTTTATTTTTCACATCTTCACTGCTCCCACCATCTTTACTAATAATACTACCAAGGTAAGTGAAACTGCCCACCTGATCAATCTTTTCGTTACCCAATGTCACCTTTTCATCTTTACTTATTCCTAGCCTTAGTGACTTAGTCTTCTTAGCATTAATTTTCAAAACTATTCTAGCATCCTGAACTCGCAAAATCTCTAAAAATTCATTCATTTTGGTCACACTTTCATCTAGGATGCATAAATCATCAGCATAATCCAAGTCCAGGAGACTTTTCCCTCCCCATTTGATTCCGTGGTCTCCCATTGTCTTTTCTGTGCTCCTTAAGACAAATTCCATCAGAATTATCCATATTAAGGGGGATAGAACACAACCCTGCTTAACTCCTGATTTAATACAAAACCAGCTGCTAACCTCATTTCCTACCTTAACCGCCGCAGTGTTATTCTCGTACATAGCACTAATCTCTTTAATGTATTTGTCTGGTATACCATACAAGGACAAAGCCTTTACTAAAGCTCTTCTATCAACAGAATCGAACGCTTGCTCATAATCTATAAAACTGAGGACCAAAGGTGTTTGAAAACTTAGGCACTTCTCAATTATTAACCTAAGAGTGAAAATTTGGTCAACACATCCTCTACCTTTTCTAAAACCGCACTGCTCTTCTCTTAAAACTCTGTCTACGGCATCTCTCAGACTAAAAAGTATCATATTACTAAGCAATTTGCTACCTACAGAGACCAGACTAATGCCTCGATAATTACCACACTCACTTTTATCACCTTTCTTATAAAGTGGCTTAATTAAGGTTTTCCTAAAATCGTTAGGTACTTACCCTTTTTCAAAAATCATGTTCATAATCTTAAATAACTTATTTCTAACCTCAGAGCCACCATATTTAATAAACTCATTTACTACCTTATCAGCACCTGGAGCCTTATTATTCTTTAATCCTTTTAGTACTGTTTCTAATTCCTCCTCACAAAACAAATCTTCCTTCACATCCAAGGTATCACAAACTTTTTCATTTTCCTCTATATTTTTTCCTGCAACTCTATCTCGTTTAAGCAAAGTATCAAAATGTTCGGCCCATCTCTCTTTAGTTTTTTCCTTATCGCTAATTGCCACCCCATTCGTATCTTTAACTGGGACAAGTCCGGATTGACTACTACCTCTCAATTTGTTAACGTGCCAGTACAATATTTTACTATTATGCCGTCTAGCTGCATCTTCTAAATCCTCGGCAATTTTATCCATGGCCTCCACTTCACACCTTCTTAGTTCATATTTCAATGCTTTCTCCACTTTCTTTACATTTCTTTTGTTTTCATGTGATCTATCACTCAGATAATTCTTGTACAAGTCCTTTCTCCTTTCTATTAAACATAAAGCTTTTTCACTAATATTCATAGCTGCAGTTCTAGCTTTCTTCCCTAATACACCTTCAGCAACTTCACAAATTATTTTTCTAAAATTATTCCAACCACCTTCCACATTATCAAATTTTAAAGTCTCAAGTTTAGCATTCAACTGTTCCTGGAAAGTTTCTCTCAAATTCTCATCCTGGAGTCTACTAGCATCATAACTTCCCGGGAGGTAATTACCCTTCCGATATTTCAGCTTTAAATTAACCCTTGACACTACTAGATGGTCATCTTTACTTTTAACATCAATAACAGCATTCCTATATACCCTAGTATCTTGTATTAATCCTGCCAGTCTTCGGTTTACTATAACATAATCAATAAGGTTTGCTGTCTTACCATCACGTGAATACCATGTTAGCTTATAAGCCATTTTATGACCAAACACCGTATTGGTTATAACTAGATTGCTATGCCTACAAAATTGCAAAAGTCTGTATCCATTACTGTTTTCTTTTCCTACACCAAATTTACCTAAGCTGGGATACCATCTATCCTTATTTCTACCAACCTGGGCGTTAAAATTTCCCAGCAATAACATCATATTTCTACCTGGGACCTTGTCTATTTGCTCCTGTAACTGTAAGTAAAATTCGTCCGAGTCATTAGTATCTCCATCAGTCGGTTCTACAGGGGTATATACTACTATAACTGATACCTTGAACTTTCTAGTCATAAATTGAGCAATTAGTATTCTAGTATTAATACCTTCCCAGCCTAAACAAGACTTATTAGCAGCTTCCTTATGCATCATGAGTCCTTCTCCCTGTCTATTTATCCCATCCTTCTTGCATGAGTAAATAAATTCTATATCACCTAATTTCATGCTTCCTTCCCCTGAGATATAAGTTTCTGAAACTCCTAATAAATCCAGTTCGAATCGTCTGAATTCGTCAGTCAAAATGTCCATACGATAGTCATTTTTTAATGTCGTAACATTCCAAGTTCCAATTTTCATGTTCTTTAAATCATTGAATTTTTTTTTGCCTCAGGAAAAGCAATGATCCCGGATACCAGTGCAGGACGGGGATCACATATCTTCTCAAGTCTACAAACTAGAAAATACCTTGAAATGTTAAAATTAGTTTTAGTTTTGGTTAGGTTCTAACTACCCGATGTGGGATTGACTATGTATTTTAAGACCAAAAAATTCCATTTTTTATATATTTAATTTTTCAGTTTCGAATCGCTAAAGTTATTATGTAAACTGCAAAAATATTTATGATATCTGAGCAATAATTTTAATCTTTTCCAAACTAACAAAATACCTGAAAATTTATAAATTAGTTTTTTTTTTTTAGGTTATGAATACTCGATACGAGTTATAAGAAGCGTTAATTAGATGAAAATATTATTTCTTGTTATGTAATAAGGGGCCTTCTAAGCGAGTTATACGTAATTTAAAAAAACAGTACTATACAAAAAACAGAGACAACATCTTGAAAAGAGAAAAGCTAAGGTATTCAACTGACAAGGTGTATTGAGATGCAAAAACTGATAGTGACAAACAGCGTTATTATAATGATGTAGTTTATAGACATGCGAAAATTAAGACAGCCAAAAAAAAGAGTAAGGAACGGTATGACAATGATGAAGATTACAGAGAAGCAACAATTGAGACAGCCAAACAAAAGAGTAAGGAACGGTATGATCCGGGTTGCAGCGGTAGCTAGCAACCTAGTAAGAGACAATCACGTCCAATGTTAAGAAATATAAAAACCCCTAACTCCTAAAAAAAGAGTTAGATAAATACCTTAAAATGTTAAAATCAGTTTTATTTTTGGTTAGGATTAACTATAAAGATTACCGAAACAAACATAAGAAAAATTTGCTACCAGAATAATGGGTAGATACTTGGGTGACAAAAGCTATAATGAAAAATTTAAATTCTCTAAGAGGTTGTACCGAAGAATGCATAAGGACAAAGAGAAAATTACATTCAGAAATACAAGAAGATGGCACAAATGAAGGCTGATCTTCGTAAATTGAGAAACATTTTACGTATGTTAAACCAGGATCACAAAAAGCATTCAAAATTACAGATTAAAATTCTCTTTCAAAGAGCGGATGCTGTTGAAAAGTCGGCTAGAAATGCTTTGGTGAAACTTCATAGTAATATCCAAAAGAAAGGTTGTCAGTTTAATGAAAAGCTTCGAAGGTATGGATTGGCAACTGCGGAACAGTTTATAGATGCAATGGAAAATGTTCGACAACACAGTGAATATACGGAGGCGTACTTCTTAGAAAACTCTTATATTAATTTTGGAAGGAGCAATTGCAGTTTATGCAGCAGTAATAAAAATATGTATACAAGCATACCTATCAACAGCGAAGAAAAAACATTGTTTTTCAATTTTGGCGAAAACGAGCCTGTTAGGGTTATTAGTATATGTCTGATTACTAATAATTACTAATAATGACTAATGATTTAGAACAAATTCCTGGAACACTGCCGCAAGAAAAAAGTATTTCTAACTGTGTTTTAAGCTGTTCTTTTAGTTCGACTGAATATTTCGCAAAAAATGCTCTGTGTTGTAGAACAAACTGTCCTGAAAAGTACGAGACAACTATTGAATTACATTAAAAAACGATCTTTAGAATAATAAACCATTACATAGATTTGACTTAGTTAGCTACTTGATTGTTTAAGGTTCGATTCTTACTATTTCAGAGAAGAAAAAGCAGTAGGATTTTTCCTGTTTTACAGTAAATACATAAGGGATCGATACAATTCATTATAAATGGGGACTGTGTGAGTTTCATGGGATACAGCTGTATCTTAGTAGAAATATAACCACAGCACACAGTAAATAAACGTTATCCGGGTTGCAGCAGTAGTGTACCAATAAAAACTATATAGATTTATGTGGTGATAGACATTTGACGTCCCAGAGCTTTGTTTCCACAGCACGATCAGATCTGACTTAAGAGATACGAATTCTTATAGGCTAGCAGGGGTTAGAAACTATTTCTAAGCTGTGGCGATGACAACTTTTGGTGCTTGTAAGGATGAAAAAGCGTGGCCTCTTCTTCTCGGGCTATCTGGAGGTCAGATTCCTTTGGGAGCATTTACCTTGGAGACTTACGAACTAATTATCTATTATTTGGCTAGATGCAGACATATAAGATGAAATAAACACAGATAAAAAAGACAATAGATCTATTGAACTTACATGCTTAGTTGCACAGTAACGGGTCACTTCAATGACAATAACGGTGAGAAGAATATAAAAATTTCGTCTGAATCTCTCTAGGTCTGATTTACTAATCGTATCAAGTCTGACTTACGAATTCCTCCTAATCTGACTTACGAATCATCTCAAAAAGCACGTCTACCCCACTATCAAAACAGGTTTTCAGTCCTGCACCATGAGGACTGCTCGCCATTGGCCCAAGAGGACCAAGGATGTAAATCTTTCCTCCAATAATCTCTTTAAGATTTTTCAGATGATTCAGGCGCTCGCACGATTTTATACCATTTAAACTTCCTTAGAAATATCGTACGTAGCATTTTTTTGCTACTAATTATCTTAGCGAGATTCGAACAACTAGCGTCGTTGTTTGACTGAAGCTACAATGCAGTTTCTCTTTTTTGCTGATTAAAAATTTAGACTCTTGGAAGCGGTATTTGAACTCAATTAGGGGACGTTTAATTGTTGCCCGAATCATCTTTTGAAGGAAAGAATCTTGTATTTTAAATATATGGTATTTTACTCCTGGTGCACATCACCCTTCCCATCAAATAATGACGTCCCGTCATTGGTAACTGCTCATTAGGAGTGCTAAAAATTTTCTCTATTATTTATCTTATTTTATTCTACATCCCTTTCTAAAATTCATCTCCCGGACTAAGATTATTTATGGTTCTAGGTTAGCTACTATACTAAGGATTTTTTTTTCTATATCTAACACTGATTACTTTTACATTTTTAACAATGTTGGGGCTATTCTACTTTTACATTAGTTGTTTTTGATTTTGCTGTCTATATGACGTACTACATACTATCTACACTACGTTAAATGAATTACATGATAATATTACACCTAATTCTACTTGTGGTACATACATGAATGATTTATAACATACAATATTGGGTCCATCATATTCACTGATGACATTAAAACACTTTCACTATTAGGATTTTTGAATTGTCAAAGTTATTAGGAAGTAACACATGTAGATTCACATCTATCCATCACCTTCGTGTCCTTAGTTTACTACACCCTTTTGTTGTAAATTATTGTCTACCACTCTTTTTGTCTTGGCAAAAATTTTGAAGCATTTACGTTATGGTTTCTTCATGGAACGGTTCGAGTCTAGTTGTCTTTACACGACAAGTTTTCCCTAATGGTCAACTGGGAAATGACCGTTAAATATCGTTCTAATGGTCAACTGGGAAATGATGCTTCTCACTATAGGTGTTGGGGTTTTTCTTCTCAGCATAATATTTTTAGGATTTTTTTTTGAGGCACATAAAGAATGTATTCTCGTGTAAAATTGTTCATTTGCGCCTTTTGATGCGGGTTGTCGTCATACTATGGTGACTCTTTTAATATATTGTCTTTAGGTTCAACTTCAAATATCTTCAACTATCATTTAACTTCAAATATCGTTAAATATCGTTTATCTTGTACTGCTGATGGTGTTCTCAGAATTAAACTTAAAATTGTCTTTAATTTCGGCTTCAAATATCTTCAAATGTCTTTAAATGTCATTTAACTTCAAATATCGTTTATCGTGTGCTGATCGATGGGGTTCTCAGAATTAAACTTAAAATTGTCTTTAATTTCGGCTTCAAATATCTTGAAATGTCTTTAAATGTCGTTTAACTGCAAATATCGTTAAATATCGTTTATCGTGTGCTGATCGATGGGGTTCTCAGAATTAAACTTCAAATTGTCTCTAACTTCAGCTTCAAATATCTTCAAATGTCTTTAAGTATCATTTAACTTCAAATATCGTTAAATATTGTTTATCTTGTTCTGATCGATGGGGTTCTCAGAATTAAACTTCAAATTGTCTTTAACTTCAGCTTCAAATATCTTTAAATTTAAATATCATTTAACTTCAAATATCTTTAAATATCGTTTAGCTTCAAAAATCATCACTATACTGTCAAATTATTCTGAGGTCCATAGTAAGTATCAACAGCGATATCTTTGTATTTATATCTTGTACTGACCGATGGGTTTCTCAGCGTTTGTGTGATTATATAGTTCGTTAAAGCACTTGTTACTGAGGTTCAAATATAGTGTTACCTGATACGTAATATGGTTCATGGTCGAAGAAACAACAATCAAGGGTACCTGTTGTTCTCGTAGATGAAGTTGGGATGAAAGTTGCCTGGAGTTATGGTGAGTACTCTTCGTTGGTTGAGATATGATGAAAATAGATGCTACTGAGTCGTATCTGTACTGGGCAGCTCATTGTAATACTCAGTGACCAATGTGTCCATTTACTCTCCTGTAATAAAAACAACGCGGCAGAATCACCAGTTCTTTGAAGTAAATACACATACAATAATTCATGCATTAATTGGGTTATAACTGTTCCCATTGGGAAGTTCAATACATAGAAGTTTCTTATAAAATATTAATTCTACAACTTTAAGTATGGTCTCTTATTATACTTTCTAACATATGTACTACTACTGCATACAATTTATTTAAACTTCTTTCAGCACTTAGTTCATTAGGTTTAAAATGATCACTTGAACAGAGTTTATGTTACGTGACTAATTTTTGAGGTCTAATTTTACAACTTATTTCATGCCTGCATTGTTCACGCAAGTCCGTGCTGTATAAGAAACGCATGTTGCAGCTTCATAACCACACGGTTTTACGTAAACGATACTACAATGAGGGAACAAGACATAACAAGGACGAATGGTGACCTCTCTACCCATTTGTTTTCTAATGTCTTCCCTATTTTGTTGCTTAGACGTTCACATTGGGTTCCGGGTTTAACCTCAGCATTTCAGCTGTTTCCCCGTGTTCTTCCCTTGGTTTTCATCTTTCGAATAAGGTCATTAGATGCAGGATTCCAAGCTTGACCGCGTAGATTCTAGTTGATGCTTGGCAAAGAATATAAGCGTAATGAAGAACTGACATCAATATCTTTTTAGAAGGGTATTGTTTGAGCAAATCCTTCAGAACTAAATAAATAAATATGATATATTTATATCCTATAAAATAAAATAATTATAATCTGCACTAAGACTAAATATATTTTATAATTAGACGCTTCTGTACTGATAATATCTTGTTTTGGATACTATTCATCTTAGTTAGGGCACGGGTCGATTTTTTTTTTTATAGAAAATTCGAGGGGACCTGAGTCAGTATAGGTAAGATATAACGTCACTGACTTGCGAAAATATTTAAAAAAATTAGAGCACAAGATATGTCATAGATAAACCAATGAAATTAAAGAACATTTTTGTCACAAAACTGTAGAACAGTGATCTCTCTGTTATTGTGTACGTCATAGATATCAACTAATGAAATTAATTTTTTTCGCCAAGGAGCTAAAGACATTAATGCCTTTGTTTCTCTTTGAAAGTAATGTTTAACACAGCTGTAGGACAGCATACGTCATAGATATTATATAATGAGATTAAAAAGTTTTTTTTCTCGGAGCTATGAGAAAGTAAACTCTCTGTTTCTCTTTTAAAGCAGTCAGATCCAAAAAACGAAAACTTAACTAGCTCACAGAAGTTTCTATTCAACCTTTAAGTATTGTTTTGACTGGCCCTGATTGGCATAAAAATACTAATTTCTTAATCTTGAAGGACTGAGAAATATCCCTTCTTACGGTCATTTAAAAAAAATTACAAAAAACAATCATGGGCCTTGAGTTCCTCCCCAGGCTTCCCAAAAGAAGTGGTCAAACATTAGTTGTCGTTCTTAGTCGACCACGATCTTCCTACCTTTGGTTATTTTCTGTTCCAACCATTCTCTCCTGATCACCAGTGTTTTGTCATTACTCGTATTATTTTTTTTTCATTAATATTGACTTGGTTAACTTCACTTGCACACTTTTAAATTTATTATGGTGTTAAATTTAACATATTTGAAATTTGTCTTTACATTAATTAGGAATATTTCCATCTGTCGGGTTTTTTAACCGTTCTACCTGACTGTGTCGTTATTTTCTCCTCTGTTTCTGGCGGGTTTTTCTTTTTCAGTTTTTCTGGCGAAATAAGGTCAAACTTTTTGTATTTTTTTTTAAAAAATTATTTCCCGGTTAATTTCGTTTTTTTCCCGTGTGCGGCTGCTGAGGTCGGTCTTGATTTCCCTATTTCCTTAGCTACTATTTGGTCTGATTCGCCGTCCGACTCTTCGGAACTGGTTACCGACGAATCCACATTGGAACTTTTAGAGGTGGCAGTTTTTGAGGTGTCACCTGCCCTTCCTTCATAAATTTCTACTCCTCTGGGAGTAGAAGGTTTATTCCCTAGTTCCTCGCCTTGAGTTCTCAACTCGGGGGATTTGAAAGATTCTTGAGAGCTTTGGGAGGAATCAATAGTTTTTGCGGGGTTTCTCAATTGTTTGAATGCCATGTCCTCTGGGGGATGGGGCATTTTTCGCACTAGGTTTTCCCTCCATGAAGTCCACTTTTTAGGTTTGACCTTGGATACAGTTATATCATGATATTGATCTTGCTGGTCATCCTTGGGAGTTTTATTCTCGGGCAATTTACTTTGACTCTTTGTTATGGGGAAATTAATGAAATCCATAGCTTCTCGCAGGTTTGTTTTAATTAAATCTTCGAGAGGACTTTTCTTTATAGTAAAACCGGGGGTTTCTACAGCTCTGTTTAATTTTTCCTGCAAAGACAGGGGCCTTTCTATTGGTGTTGCAGGGGAAACCATATCGTCTGGAAATCTTTTGAGAGGACATGGGGTCGAAATTCGATCGGGAAAAAATTGGGTTTTTGGAGATATTGTATAATCTAAATCTCCTGCGCTCGCCGATGAATAACTTTTTGGGGTTTTTGGCGTTTTTATTCTTACTGGTATTAGGGATTTTTTCTCAGGAACAACTAGATTTTCCATTGCTAAAAATTATTAAAAATTTTGTTCATCACTGTCATTTTCAAAATAATCTTGTTAAAATTGAAAGGTTTTAGCTCTGCCAATCTTGACCTAGGGGGCTAATTTTCCGAATCTGACGAATCAGTAGAAGAGGGATGTGATACCCATCTCTCTGGAAATTTGGCTCTTTTTATTTGGCCAACATGCACCTTGTAAGTTCTTCCACTATCGGGGTTTTCCATTTTAAAGGTATATTCATTATCGTACTTTTGACCATTATGTACGGTCCAGAATATTTGTTGGAAAGTTTTTTTCCTTCCGTTTTTGCATCGTTCTTTAGGTAAACGAAGTCTCCTATTTTGAAATCTATATTCCACTTAACTTTGGGTTGGTTTATTAGCTCTTGGTTTATTTTTCATTTTTCCAACTCTTGTCTAACTATTTTATAAGATTTCCTCATTCTATTTATGAATTCTTGTTTATAATCTTATGAGCTATTGTAATACTGCCGAGATTCAATAATCTCATTATACGGGATCCTGAAATTTCGACCAAAAAGTAAATAAAATGGATTGTCTCTGGTTGTTTCGGGATAAGCAGTGTTGATTACGTTAGTTAAATAATGCAAGAATTTATCCCAGTTGCTCCTATTGTCTTTCGTATAAATACTTAGAACGTTCGAAAATATTTTATGCCTGTTTTCTATTTTTGCCATTATCTTGTGGATGGTACGGCGCTGTCACTATTTTCTCTATATTAAGAAAACTCATTAAATCTTTTGTTACTTTTGCAACAAAATTGCTCCCGTTGTCGCTCAAAATTTTATTAGGAATGCCAAATTGTAAAAATAATTTTGCTAATGCCTTACTTGTGGCATAAGCACCTTGATTTTTTAATGCTTTTTAAAAAGTAAATTTGGAAAAATGATCTATAACCAAAAGAATACAAGTACGGCCTCTGCTAGAAACAAATAAGCCTCCACTTGTACCGTATAGGTCAAATGAGATAATATCAAAGGGGTACTTTGCTACCGGGACCCTTCCCATTAGAGGATTTGGATAAGCTGGGGGGATTTTTCTCAAATTACATGCTTCACATGTACTTGCAAATTCTTTAAATTTTGTTAGTGCAAATTGTACGTAAAAGTATTGTTTTAACTTATGGAACGTTTTCTTAAGTCCTAAATGTCCACCTGTGTCCGAATGAAAATATTCAAATGCAGGCCCTATCAAGTTTTGTGGTAATACAGGTATTGTCGAGGTTTGGTTTCTTGTTGTCTCATTAGTCACGATTCTACACAGTATTTCTTCATCAAGATCATAGTAAAAATTATCTTTGTTTTTTTTAAGAGTTTTGAATTTATCCGGTAACGCCTCATCATTCACAAAATAGTCAATTAGTGCTACACACATTTCGTCCTTTTTTTGTTTTTTTTTCTATATTTTCCAAAGACAAGGGACAATAGTTATTTCTTATTTTCTTTTACTACGCCTTTGACTTTGTTTTTCTTACATCCATGTCTGCTTTTAGCATTAATAGCATTAACTTCATTTTCTTCAGTTTCCGACGGACTATTTTCTGGGTATCTACTCAAAAAGTCGCAAGCTGCGTTTTGTTTTCCCTTTAAATGTTCAAATTCATAATCTAGGTCTTGGATTTTCATAATCCATCTAGCTAGAATGCCCGTGGGGTTTTTAAATGTACGCAGGTACTGCAAGCTTTTATAGTCTGATCGTAGTATATATTTTCTACCAATTAAATAATGTCTAAATTTGTCCAAGTGGTAGATAATAGATAATAATTCTAAGCTTTTGGCGGAATAACTACTTTCACCTTTTGATAAAGTTTTACTTGAATAGCATATAACTTTCTATTTGTTTGGGTGTTCCCTGTGGAGGGTTAGGGTTTTCTACCGGGATTATTTGCGAAAGAACTGCGCCTATGCCTTTTGAACTAGCATCTGTGGTAACCACAAATTTTCCATTTTCGAAATCAGACAGTGACAAAATTGGTTCAGAAATGAGAGCCTTTTTGAGACGGTCTAGGGAAGTTTGAGCTTCCTGGGACCAGGTAGCATTATGGGAGTTCCCTTTAGTTAATTCTGTGAGGGGTTTCGCAATTTGGGCGTAATTGCGTACGAATTTTCTAAAGTAGCCAATAAGGCCTAAAATTCCCCTTAATTCTCTCATAGTTCTGGGGTGCTTGAGGTTTTCAACACATTTTATTTTATCAGGGTCTGGGGATATCTCTCCCTGGGTTACTACTGCTCTTAAAAATTTTATTTTGGATTGAAATAAATTTACTTTCTCAGGCCGGCATTTTAAATTGCCTTGTCTGAACTTTTCGAACACCTTAGCTAACGTTGCTAAGCGTTGTTTAGTGTTTTCCCCCACACATATAATATCATCAGCAAAATGAATTATATTCTTTAATCCCCTTAACAGGTGCAATAGGGGTCTACATAATGCGCTTGAACTTGTTTTAAGCCCAAATGGTACCCTTAAGTATTCATAAGAACCATATTCGGATGCTGAAAATGCAGTTTTATGGACATCTTTTTCGCCTATTTTCACTTGGTGGTAGCCTTGGGTAAGGTCCAAAGAAATAAATATTTTGTTTTTGCTTGAAATTGAGTCAAGAATTTCGTCTATTCTTGGAAGAGGAAATTTATCGCTAACTACTTGTTTGTTGAGAGCCCTATAATCTACTACGAGTCTAAGATCTCCATTCTTTTTGGTACTACGATCACTGATGCACTATACGGACTTATATTTGGGCGTATAATTTCGTTTTTTCTAATTAATGGACTTTATTTTTTAACCAATCTTTGTGCTTATGTGGCACACGATATGGCTGTTTTGCTACGGGATTACTAGTCGTTAAAATTGAATGTTCATAAAATGGAATTAGCCCGATATCATTTTCAAATGCAGAGAACACATCCTTAAATTTCCATAGTAATTCGCATAATTTTTTCTTAAGTTCCATATCCGTAATATGATCCATTTTAAATTTGTTTCAAAATTGCGATTTAGTCAAAGGATATTTGTTATTTGACGTTTTAATACTGTTAACTAGGTATTTTTTAGAATTTTCCCATGTATTTAAATCATTTTCCGTTAAAACCTGGATTTGGACTAGACATTTCCCCGTTTTAATTGTAATTGTATCATTTTCGTGGTTATTGGTTACCCAAATAAAACCTTCCCCTTTGTCATAAGACATAATCTGTTCCTCGCAGAGCAGGTTTTCGGGTATTTCCGATTGTGTCGCAAACCATATTTCTGATTTTCCAGTCACTGGTTCAATCATCTGTGATATTTGAATTTTTTGCATCATTTTGGGAGGGACTTTTGTTTTCCTTATTGCAAATCCGTAATATTTCTCTTCATTTTCATTGTTTATTAGATTCATACTGGCGCTATTCTGCGCCATTGCGGCATCTTGCGGCGTCACGTTGAGTTTTACTATGTTTTTCCACAATTCCACAATTTCCTTAATTTCGTTTAACCTCTACTGTCGCATATCTCCTATTTTTATTTTCGCAGGTTCAATACTTTTATTATTTAAATTTACTTCATTTCTGCAATATCTCTCAGGGCAATTGAACAAATTTCCAACTATGCCATGTCTTTGCGAGACATAAGGTTCATAATACTTCGACATTATACCACTAGAAATTTTGTTTACTGCTATGTTGTCTTCGTAACCTCTGTTACGATTTCCTAAGGTAGAAATTTCTTCCCCTACCTTAGCTGGGTAGACAAGCCTCTCTTTGGCTACGTCTAATAGTATTCTATTAGACCTTAAAAAATTTGCCCCTATAATAGCTTCATATGGGAAATCATCACATATAATAAAATTTGTCATGAACGTTCTATTGTCTCTTTTTAAGTTTAGGCAAATTGACCCTTTTGCATTTAGCTTCGGACCTGTCACGCTTGTTAAATTGGGATTATTAGGGTTCCTCTATCGTTTAATGTGCGGAGGCAAGATATCAAATACGCATGAGTTTATTATATTTACAGTAGCTTCGCTGTCAACTAAGGCCGTAAACTATACGTTTTCTACACAAAAATCATTAAATATAGGTAACTTGTTAATAATATCACTAAAAGAAGGCACTAATATTGTCTTTGACCTATTAAATATTCCTGGCAACCTCTGGGTCCAATTTATGTTTTTGAGGGGCCCGAAACGTCTCCCTGAGGATTTATTTCATATGTTGGTGCCTGTAATAGATATTCAGACGTATTGGGTTCCGTAGGCATATTTAAATGATTTACGTATGTCTGTCTTCTCCATGTATTATTATGGTAACGTGGATATCTCGTGTCAGTGCCGTTTGCTGGCGTTGACTGCCAATACCGTTGGCTTACAAAATTTTCATTTCTTGTCTGCAAATTTTCGTGATTTCTATATGGCATTCTTGCATTATATTGGCTTAGGCTGGTATTTGTGTTTTCAAATTGGTAATTAATTTGTCTATTGGGGGGAGGGTTATAAAAATTTGGTTGGTAAGCATTATAAGGTATTGATTGGCGCAATCCCCCTGGCTATAGCCTATTGCACAACCGGTGCTAAAATTTGTTCTTCTTAACAAATTGTTGCCGTAATTTTGCGTATTACCGACAGAATTTCTTGGTATGGGATTGGGGACATAGTGGCACTCTCTCGCTATGTGGCCAACACGATTGCAATTATAACACCTTATTATTGTAAGGTTAATGGGCTGAAAACGTACTGTTTTCTGCCTAGTGGGTTCTGGCGTTTTATTTCTTTTTGGCCCTGGGGAGTTATCCCTTGAAAAGAAATTGGGGGGCGCCTGATCGCCCTTGAAAATTAGGTTTACGTTTGAATCGCCTAGGCTATTTATTTTTGCTTTACTATCATTAGCAACCATTTTATCAACTTCGATTAGTCGCTCTACCTCTTGAACTGCGAGATCCAGCGTCTGAATATTTTTGGATATTACTACCCTATATAGTTTTGGGGGTAGCCCTTGCAAAAACGTATTTAGTATGACTTTTTCATACAGTTGTCCCGAACCAGTTTCGTATTTTGCCTCTACCGAAATGCGTATATTATCAAAATATTCCCTTATATTCTGTGAAAAATCAAAGCTTACTACTCCGTGTTTTAATTTATTTATAGAACTGGTTCCTATAAATCTCTCTTTGAATGCGTTTAACAAGTCATCAACCGTATTTATTGGCAAGTTGGCGTTATTGCCTATAGTATGTTTGACCTGTTTTAGAAAGGTTAAGGCCTGGCCTCTTAATCGTAGTAGGAGCATGTCTTTTAACACTCCCACGTCTGTTTTTGTTAGTTGTATAAACTGGGTCAATTGGATATTAAATTCGTAAATCTCTGACTGACCATTGTACTCTGGTATAGATTTTGCTATCTCTACATTTTTTGCGACTAACTTTTGCATTATTAATAAATCGTTTATTTCTTCCATTTTTTTGCGTTTATATCAACTTAAAATTTTACTTAACCTATTTTGGGGTAGGCTATTATCTCCGATTAGATGTGAGGGTTTTTCTGTCGTAGTTTAGTGGCACTATGCCTAACCAATTTGCTTGTATGTCTTTATCTCTCCAACAATCAAATTTGAACTACAAAGTTCAAATAGTCTAGCTAGTTCGCAGTTTTTCTCCAATTTCCGACACGCGCCATTTGTACCATTCAAGAAATGGTTAATGTACCATTGAAGAAATATTGAAGAAAATGTTTGTTATTTATGGGTTGTGATAGAAAAATTAGTATTTGGATCAAACGTCTTCTTACCAGTCAAGAACAAAACCCGGCTTTCTCAATAAATCAGATATGAATAATATAGGTTTATTTCCCTATTGTTATTTCTTACATTTGAACCGGATGCCGTAATTTCTCTAATATACATATCAATCGAATTGTATTTTAATGCTGATTTTGAATATTTTTGAATTATTTCATTTAATTTAATCGATCAAAAGTTACGAGGAATTAAGAATTACTGAACTATAAATTCTGACGTCTCAGAGCTTTGTTTCCATAGCACGATCAGATCTGACTTAAGAGATACGAATTTTTATAGGCTATCAGGGGTTAGAAACTATTTCTAAGCTGTGGCGATGACAACTTTTGGTGCTTGTAGGGATGAAAAAGCGTGGCCTCTTCCTCTCGGGCTATCTGGAGGTCAGATTCCTTTGGGAGCATTTACCTTGGAGACTTACGAACTAATTATCTATTATTTGGCTAGATGGAGATATATAAGATGAAACAAACACAGATAAAAAAGACAATAGATTTATTGAACTTACATGCTTAGTTGCACAGTAACAGCTGACTTCAATTACAATAACGGTGACAAGAATATAAGAATTTTGTCTGAATCTCTTTAGGTCTGATTTACTAATCGTATCAAGTCTAACTTACGAATCCTTCCAAATCTAACTTACGAATTCCTCCTAATCTGACTTACGAATCATCTCAAAAAGCACGTCTACCCCACTATCAAAACATAGGTTTTCAGTCCTGCGCCATGAGGACTGCTCTTCAATGGCCCAAGAGGACCAAGGATGTAAATCTTTCCTCCAACAATCTCTTTAAGATTTTTCAGATGATTCAGGCGTTCGCACGATTTTTTGCCATTTAAACTTCCTTAGAAATATCGTACGTAGCATTTTTTTGCTACTAATTATATAAGCGAAATTCGAACAACTAGCGTCGTTGTTTGAATGAAGCTACAATGCAGTTTCTCTTTTTTGCTGATTAAAAATTTAGACTTTTGGAAGCGGTATTTGAACTCAATTAGGGGACGTTTAATTTCTGCCCGAATCATCTGTTGAAGGAAAAAATCTTGTATTTTAAATATAAGGTATTTTACTCCTGGTGCTGTAGGTAGCAGCCTGGTAAGAGACAATTGCGCCCAATAGTAAAAAATAAAATATAAATAGTAAAAAAAAATTCATTTTATCAAACAGTTCGTTGTAACCGACTGTATATAGTAAGAGCGACTCGTCTCAATAGTAACAGAAACTCTGCAAAACAGCATTTTGATACCAATAGATACATAAAAAAATCAAATTTTTATGCTGATTTTAAACATATGTTTCGTTTTAAAGATTGACCAATGATGTCATAATTAAGGCTGTAGTCAGGTCGTCTCTTACTATTCCAATTACGAAAAAGCAATAGGCTTTTTTCCTGTTTGTATTATATTACATTAAAAAATGATCAGTGGATTTATTCGGGTTGAAGCGGTAGCTAGCAGCTAGTAAGAGACGATCACGTCCAATGTTAAAAAATAAAAATACTCATAACTCCTAAAAAAATACTCAGATCAAAACAAAAAGTAAACCATTAGAACCACCTTGTCCGAAACCCCTGTATAGGACACCTTCTGTCCCTTGGCTTGAAAAGCAAGGGAAATATATTGGCTTGAAAATCAAGAAACGTAGCAGCTGCTACAGCATTCTGCCTAAACGGCATATTTTTTACTTCTTTTTTTTCTACAGATAGCTTGACACTAGAACATCGTAAAAAAATGTTCAACGGCTCATTTTAAAGGAAATTAATTGGGTTTAAAACCTTTTGTAACTAAAACAAATTATTTTTAAAGCAGAATACATTTTTACACTAAAAACTGAATTTTTTATGTCTTTTCATACTGCAGTCTTTTCAACGATATTTGATTTTTGAAGCAATCAAACAGTTCGTGGTAAATTTATATTACTCCTAGCAAGAGACCATAGCTAAGCAACCTAGTAAGAGACGATCAATCGCGTCCAATATTAAGAAATACGAAAACCCATAACCCCTAAAATTGTTGTATATAGCTGTATAATGTTACATTAAAGAAAGAACTTTAGTCCATAGTAATATTAAAAGACAAGCATTGGAAGATCCGGGTTGCAGCGGTAGCTAGCAACCTAGTAAGAGACGATCAGGCCCAATGGTAAAAACTAAAGCAACCTATAACTCATGAAATTAGATTTAGATCAAAACAAGAAGTACATTATTAGAACCACCTTGTCCAAAACCTCTATATAGCAAACTTACTGTCCCTTGGCTTGAATAACAATAAAAATATATTGTCTTTAAAATCAAAATAAATTGACTTTAACCACGATATTCTCCACATAAGGAATGTTTTTCTTTTCGTTTTTTTGTCTTCTCAGTTAGCTGGGCATTTACACTAAGAAACGAACAGTACCCCATGTTAAGGGAAGTAATAAAAGGAATAATTATACACATGATTGTTTTAATTATATTCCTTAAGAAATTATCATAAGTAAAAATTTCCCATACCGGGAATTGAACTCGAACCAACCGGGCTTGAGCCAGATATTCCAGCCACGAGAGTATTTAGGGTACATCTTAGCAACTGAACAATGAAGTTTATGTTAAAGAACAAGTTATGGACTTGGTTAGATGCCTCATTCTTTGAAGATCGTGTCTTACTATTCCAAAGAAGAGAAAGTTGAGGCTTTTTCCTGTTTTAATCAGGTTCCTTTACAATCCAGGTTAAAGCGGAAGATAGCAACCTAGTAAGAGACGATCATGTCCAATGTTAAGAAATACAACAACCCCCAACTCCTAAAAATAGAATCAGATCAGAATAAAAAGTACACAATTAGAACCGCCTTGTCTGAAACCCCTTTTTAGGAAAATTTCTGTCCCTTGGTTTGAACTACAAGGGAAACATATTGTCTTGAAAATCAAGAAAACTGACTGCTTCACTGTATTCTGCCTAAACGGCATCTTTTTTTTAATTTTTTTTCCATAGATAACTTGGCCCTGGAACATTGTCAAGAGTTTTTTAATGGGTCATTTTAAAGGAATTAATGGGGTAAAAATATTTTGAAATTAAAAAAGTTATTTTTAAAATAGAATTATTTTTCTACGAAAAACTGCATATTTCACGCTCAAGATTAATCATTTAAAAGTCGTAACAGCTATGTACAAGGAACAGTCTAGAGTATTAAGTTGAAATCTTCAGTGTATTTTGAAGAGGATGCTGAACCAACCAAATGACAGTATTTACAAACTATATAGTATACGCTCAGCTCTCTAATATGCTTGGGATTATAGGGATAATTTTTCCATAATATTTCAAACATGTAAGCTTATCAACAAATTACTCTTTTCAAAAGGGCCCATTGATGAATTTGACATGTCCCATTATTGTCTTGAACAACATCAAATTGTGTACTTTTCCCTTTAAACTTAAAATGTCTGACATATAAAAGGGGAGAAAATGAAAATACTTTTCAATGTATGGACAGGGATCCACGCGAATGCAGCCACAACTACCAAAATTACGCTGTTGAGTTACCTCCATTTGAGTTAATCAAAGGGGTCAACCAATCCGACGTACAAAATTTTAATATTTTCGTTCGACCGAAAAACGGCTGCTTTGAATGTCACTCAGAAGGTCCAACTAATGAAACAGATTTACGTGTACACAACTTTTCCACACAAATGAATCAAGTCTCTAAATTATTTTTGAAAATAGGAATTTACCATTTCATTTTCATAGGTAAACGTCTTAATCGCTTGACTGCAAATTTATCAGGAGTTTCTCAATATCTTAAAATTATGACTAAATAGTCGAAATATTAATTGCTGAGATCCCAATGGCTGGGTTCACAACTAACAACTCACCTTAGAACCAAGCCGTCTTTGGCCAAAAACAATTGCTTCAGCAGTTCTACTCGAATCTTGGTTCAATTTAAATTTGATTAGTTAATAATAATGGATTATTTCCAAAAAGTATGCAGCGGAATTTCAATCCAGTTTTGACACTGAAATTAGGGCAAGTGATTATTGGCTTTTTCAACACCATCTTTTGTAAACTGTATAAAATTGTTCTTCTTTTTTTCAGGAGAAAAAATATGATTTTCAATATATTCAAAGGCTAGGAAACTACAAGTTTGGTTTCTATCAAATTTAAAAAGTGTAAGGTTTACATAGTTGATTTGGGTTCATGGACTTTGATCTCCTCTTGATAGGGGTGCGTTGATCCCAGAGGTACTGCAATACCAGGCCAACGTGTGAAGGGAGTGGAGCAAGCTCCAACGTCCCTCCGGTTTCTAAAAATCTTTTTAATATTTTAGGCCCCATATAGAGACCAAATCAGATATTTAGCTAATAAGAACAGATGCTACACTTCGATCTCAGCTCAAAAGCCGAGAAGCAATAATTGAACAAGGATTATCAAAGAGTTTATGAGAATACGAGCAACAAAGATTATTGTAAATTCAATTTTGGTTGCAATGCTCAAATAACATTCAATTAACTAATCAGTTTGTCTTTATATTTTTATAAATAGTACTTTACATTTCCCATAATGCCAAAGCTTATTTCAAAATTTTAATGGTAAACGGAAAAATTTTCCAATTAAAGACTAGGACAAAATTGTCATCCAAAAATTCAAAATCAGAGAAGATAGGACTTAAATCAGAGAATTATGATCTTGGCCCTTTAGCTGACACTAGTCGGAACTAGCATTAATCAATGGTGTTAATTCAGGGTTATTATGGGATGACAAAGAAAAGTATTTTTCACAATCTAGAGAGGACAATTTTCTTGTGTTTTCAATTTATTTTAAAAAAGATACCCCAAAAAACACGCTAATTTGTTCAGAAAATTGCCAGCCCGCCAGTTGAGACCACTCGTATTGATAAAAAGTGTCAATTCATGAAAACTAGGGGGCAAGGCCGGACGAGTGCCTCCCCTCCCCCGATATTTTTTCCGAGTAGTTAGGAAATCACGCAAGGCATATAAACAAATTTTCAATGGTTTTCTTTTAACTTTTTTGGTAGACCTCTCTCCAAAAAAATAATCTCGACACGGCCATAAGGTGAGATGCAAAAAGTTGTTCTTTATAGTCCAGGGAGGGAAATTTCGTTGTCTTTTCGATTTGTTCTAACAAAAATACGGAAAAAACCAGCCCCTTTTCAAACAAAATACCACGAATTTTTTCAAATCAAAGAGGGGGATAAAGAAGACTAATAGAAAAAATCCCCCTTCCCAGATTAAAGCCACTGGTACTTATATATGTTATCCAGGATGCAGCGGTAGCTAGCAACCTAGTAAAAGACGATTAAGTCCCATGCTGAGACATGAAATTACCAATAGCGCCTAAAAATAATGTAGGATTGAAAAACGACGTACACTATTAAAATCGCCTTGGTTTAAACTCCTACATAGGAAACTTACAGTCTCTTGGATTGAACAACAAAGAAAATAGGTCGGCTTGAAAATAAAGAAAATTGGCTTGATTGTTTTCCCCCCTCAGCTCTCTGGACACTGGAAAATCCTAAAGAACTGCTTAATAGCTCGTTTTCAAGGAAATTGCTATATCTAGTGCATTTAGTACTTAAAAAACAAATAGTTTTTAAAACAGTATAATTTGGCACAAAAAAATTGCATTTTCATGCATAAGCTTAAGGAATATATGATATATATGATCTGGGTTGTAGCGGTAGCTAGCAACCTAGTAAGAGAAGATAAAGTCCAATGTTAAGATGTATAAAAACCCATAACTCTTAAAAAAAAGTCAGATCAAAACACAAAGTACACCATTAGAACCGCCATTGCTGAATCCCCTGTATAAAAAACTTTCTGTCATTTGGCTTGAACAGCAAGGGAAATATATTGGCTTGAAAATCAAGGAAATTGACTTTAACCACGTTATTCTCCTCAAACGGCATCTTTTTTTCTTTCTTCTTCTTTTCCGCGGATAGCTCGGCACTGGAACATCATCGAGAGTTGTTCAATGGCTCATTTTAAAGGAAATATCTAAATCTAGTGCTATTTTTACATAATTTTCTTTTTAATAAAATCAATTTTTGACGAAAAACTTAATTTTGTATGTACAATATTGATCAGTGACGTCATAGTCTTTGGATGTAGACACAATGATGTCTAAAATACCTTAAAATTTTTAAATTAGTTTTATTTTTGGTTAGGTTCTAGCTAACCGACGTGGGATTTCATATATATTTCCTGACCAAAATATTAAATTTTTTTACATATCTTATTTTGCAGTTTAGAATTGCTAAAGTTATTATGTAAACTGGAAAAATATTTATGATGTCTGAGCAATAATTTTAATCTTTTCATTCAAACTAACAAAATACCTGAAAATTTAAAAATTAGTTTTATTTTTCTTAGAAAATATTGTAATAAAGATTGATCTGGGTAAAATGTATTTTTTTTTTGTTTAAACCAAGGCACTTTGTATCGAAGGAGTTGTCGCAGAAACTTCGAAAAGGGCTCATTCGATTGAAAATAGAAAGGACTAATGCCCTTTTTAATAGTCGAAAGTGACGATAATCTAAAGAGAATAGTCGAAAGAGAATTACAATAAAGAACGTCACCTAGCCCATGTTAACTGACACGCAAATTGGGATTGTGTAAAATGCAATAGTATCATAGCTGTAGACATGGTTCAAAAATAGTAAAAAACAAACCATTACAGTAAAGAACATTTCATGTTAAAGATTAATCAATGGTAACATAATCATAGTTTGTAGCCAGGTCGTTTCTTATTATTCCAATTAAGAAAAAGCTATAAGCGTTTTCCTGTTTGTAATATCACATAAAACAAAGAAGAGATCAGATTAGACCAAGAATCCGGGTTGCAGCGGTAGCTAGCAACCTAGTAAGAGACGATCACGTCCAATGTTAAGAAATATAAAAACCCATAGCTCCTAAAAAAGGAGTTAGATCAAAACAAAAAGTACACCATTAGAACCACCTTGTCCAAAACCCCTGTATAGGAAACTTTCTGTCATTTGGCTTGAACAGCAAGGGAAATATAGTGGCTTGAAAATCAAGAAAATTGACTTTAACCACGTTATTCTCCAAAAACGGCATATTTTTTTCTTTTTTTTACTTTTCCACAGATAGCATGGCCCTTGAAAATCGTAGAGAGTTGTTCAATAGCTCATTTTAAAGGAAATTAATTAGGTTAAAAATCTTTAGTAACTAAAATGAATTATTTCTAATTACAATAAAGAACGATTTATAATATAGAACGACCTCTTGCCTATACTAAATTTTATATGCCACTTAATTATAGTATAGGTTTGAAATTCAACAGATAGTATTGCACTGGAACATCGTTGAGAGTTGTTCAATGGCTCATTTTAAATGAAATTAATGGGGTTAAAAACCTTTTGTAATCTAGGTTGCAGCGGTAGCTAGCAACCTAGTAAGATACAATCACGTCCAATGTTAAGAAATAAAACCCATAGCTCCTAAAAAAGGAGTAAGATCAAAACAAAAAGTACACCATTAGAACCGCCTTGTCCGAAACCCCCGTGTAGGAATCCGGGTTGCAGCGGTAGCTAGCAACCTAGTAAGAGACGATCACGTCCAATGTTTTACATTAAAGAACGATCTTCAGTCCATAGTAACTGAAGTGTTATAAGGAACCATTATATAGATGATACTTACAGTAATCAAAGGTTACTGTTTACAATGTTTTGAAAAGATACTAAAAGACTATCATTGGAATATCAAACTATTGTGTATATTGCAACTAGTTAGCTAATTGATTGTTTGAGGTTAGTCTCTTACTATTTGAAAGAAGAAAAAGCCATAAGCTTTTTTCAGTTTGTAACCAGGTTATTATTAATGGTTAATGGTTCAGTTTATCTTTAATAGCTCATTTTAAAGCAAATTGCTATATCTAGTGTATTGTGTAATTAATTAGGCAAAGGACGAAAGGAAAGCAAAATATTCAAAGGATAAAAGTATAAAGCAAATATCTTCTGTATAATCACTGAAGATTACAGAAGAGAGCCTATTTGATCAAAACCAGATAAAATAAGCAACGATTAAACTATAAGTAACTTATAAGTAAATAAGTAACGACTACTGGGTATGGTCAGGATTCACTTGTTACTGTAGAGTGACTTGAACTTCTATCTTCATTGTCTGGAAGAGAGCTCAATAGCAAATATGCTTCAGCAACTGATAGTAAAGATGTAATTATAGGGTTGATGATGTGTCTAGATCTGGGTTGCAGCGGTAGCTAGCAACCTAGTAAGAGACGATCATGTCCAATGTTAAGAAATATAAAAAACCCTAACTCCTCAAAAAAGAGTCAGATCAAAACAAAAAGTACACCATTAGAACCGCCATGTCCGAAACCCCTGTTTAGGAAACTTTCTGTCCCTTGGCTTGAACAGCAAGGGAAACATATTGGCTTGAAAATCATGAAAAGTGGCAGCTACTACAACATTCTGCCTAAACAGAATATTTTTGTTTCTTTTTTCTTCTTTTCCACAGATAGCTTGGCACTGGAACATCGTAGAAAGTTGTTCAATGGCTCATTTTAAAGGAAATTAACTGGGATAAAAATCTTTTGTAACTAAAATAAATTATTTCCAAGAGAGAATAAATTTTTGAATTAAAAACTGCATTTTTGATGTCTTTTCATACTGCAGTCTTTTCAATGATATTTGATTTTTGTACATAAATCATAATCGTATACCAGCGGTAAGATTTGAACCCACGCCTCCGATCCGGCTTGCAGCCGGTAGCTAGCAACCTAGTAAGAGACGATCACGTCCAATGTTAAGAAATACAAAAACCCATAGTTCCTTAAAAAGGAGTCAGATCGAAACAAAAAGTACACCATTAGAACCGTCTTGTCCGAAACCTCTTTATAGTAAACTTTCTGTCCCTTGGCTAGAACAGCAAGAGAAATATATTGGCTTGAAAATCAAGAAAAGTGGTGCTACTACAACATTCTGCCGAAACGGGATATTTTTTTCTTTGTATCCAGAGATAACTTGGCACTGGAAAATCGTAGATAGTTGTTCAATAGCTCATTTTAAAGGAAATCTCTAGATATAGCGCCTTTTGCACTTAATTTTTTTTAATTAATTATTTTTTACGAAAAACTTAATTTTTATATACAATATTGATCAATGACGTCATAGTTGTTGGATGTACTTAGTATTACATAAAGGCTCGATCATCGAATTTTAGCTGAAACTAAGTAAAGGACAATTATGCCTCCATATATTCACAGTGATGTATAAGATTTCCCATTACATCTGTAAACTGTTCCAGAGTTGCCGGTCCATACCTTGGAAGCTTTTCACTAAACATGCAACATTTCATTTGGATATTACTATGAACTTTTGCGAAAGCATCTCTAGCTGACTTTTCAACGAAATCTATTCTTTCAGAGATAATTTTAATCATTAATTTTGAATATTTTTGTAATCTCGGTAAAACATTCGACAAATTTTTCTCAATTTACAAAGATCAGCCTATGCGTTTTTTGCAGCTTGTGTAAACTGCAAAAATATCCATGGTATCCGAGCAATAGTTCGAATATTTCAATTCAAGCTAGAAAAATACTTTAAAATGTTAAAATTAGTTTTATTTTTGGTTAGGTTCTAACTACCCGATGGGGGATTGATTATGTAGTTTCAGACCAAAAAATTCCATTTTTTAATATATATTTTATTTTTCAGTTCAGAATCGCTAAAGTTATTATGTAAACTGCAAAAATATTTATGATATCTGAGCAATAAATTTATTCTTTTCATTCAAACTAACAGAATACCTGAAAATTTAAAAATTAGTTTTACTTTTTGTTAGGTTATGGATACTCGATACGAGTCATAAGAAGCGTTAATTAGATGAAAATATGATTTCTTGTTTTGTAATAAGTTGCCTTCTAAGCGAGTTATTATGCGTAATTTAAAAAGACAGTTTTCTTACCGCTAGGGAGGGGGCCTCTTTTAAGGGTGACATATGGTGATAGAAAACAGGTACTCAGACAACCCTGATGGTGTTAGTGTTGACAGTTACTGAAAATCGCTATTTGAATTATTGAAAGAAGCTGGGATGAAGTTTTGAAAACAAAAGAAGGAAGAAGAGTAAATGTTAATCTTAGAAACTCATCCAGGACCGAAAGTTCTTGTGAATATACATATGTCCAGTCTGCCTTGTGATCGGTAGCATTTTGGTAGTTTAAAAGATGAACACAAAAGATGTGCGAACGCGCTCAGGAACCAGAGAGATATTGAGGACCGTTGGAGAGAATATTTTACGGATATTCTAAACTAGGCGATACCCCAAGAACTGCTTGTCATCCCTGGCACATCCCTATTCAGCTAGCAATTCATATCAAGCCCAGTAGAAAAGGTTTCTGAACTTCGTTATTTAGCGTTAACGGCAATCTTGTGCCATTTAAAATCAGCTGGAGTTTCCACAAGTACACAGCGATTCAGATGTTTTAATTTAGCAAACATTTTTACTCAGTTGTATTTTCAAATAATATGTTCTATTATGACACTGACGAATTAGGTAGCATGAAAAAACACTGTCTTTCACAAAGATTTAATTTTGTTTAAATTCAAACTCTACAGAGTTTCCAAAAATAATATTAAATTAAGAGCAGAGCCTACAGTGTTTTGGCGTCAGAAACCTCTATAAGGAAGACGATGACACTACTCTGACGTAGCTGAAGAATAAGAAAACAGCTTGAGCAAAAAATATGATTAGCTGACAAGTAGAGGAAAATGGCGCAGGATAAAAAGCAATAACACCATCGCGCTTTTCATGTTTCTATGATTTTTTTTTAATATAATAATAAGCCAAATTAGTTTAGCAATAAGTATGTGAATCTCAGTTTCGGAAAAAAGCAATTATCAACCTTGCTTTAATGCCGAGAAACGTTAAAAGATAGATGTCATTGATGATTTTTGTTGACACTGGCACCAGCTTCACCTCTTGTGTCCCTCGGAAGTGACTGAAATGTGGGGGAAGAGCTCTTACTGGTTTTACTCAACACTTAAAATTACTAGGCAAGTTTGGGAGGATGAGATAGCTCTTTTGAATTGAAGTAAAGGAATTATCACGAAACTGCTTAATGAAGGATAAAGATAATTTGGGATAATCAGAGAGGCATCAAACCACAGTCAGTCAGTAACAAAAAAACAGCTAAGGGCACATCCAAGATTTTTCTTCGGGGAGGGGGAGGAGCACAATAAAAAAGATTATAAAAGCATTAAAAATTTGTGTATATGCATTTTTGCTAGGTTTTTTACGAGTCGGGCAAAAACTTCGGAGGAGGGGGGGTTCAAACCCCTCAATACCCCCCCCCCCTCCAATACTGTCTTGTGACCAGTCATAATGAGCAAAATTCAGGCATAAGTAAATTTAATTTACATTTAAAGCACTACGGTGATAGAATATCTGTTTCTGTGAAGGAATTTCTACTACGATTTCTAGGACTTAGAAAAAAAAAATCAGCTGCTAATATGATGTATAGTTTTTAATGGACTTTTATTAATGAGTATAAAAATTTGAATATAAAGAGGCAACAAAAAAGCATCTTCATTAATTAAGTAACACTCAAATATGGGCATAGCCAACATTTAAAGCATTGCTATTTACAACAAAAAAAACATTAACTTGCAGGCACTAATCTGAAAAGAGTATATGAGGAACTGTCTGTAAAATAGTAAGATTAAAACAACACTTTAGAACATTTCAGTTTTTTTAGGAATAAATTTCCAAAATTGTAGAACATAACTATTAATAAAAACCGACTAGAATTTACTTTAAACTCCCGAGGTGCAAAAGTCCATAATTAGGACAGTCAGGTTTTCCCCCTCCACATAAATAGCAATTCATACAAATACGAGTAGACCTCTTCGCTAATGCAGGCATGAAGTATGCTAATATCATGAAAATGTGGTCAAGCAGGTTTAGACTAGCCACAAATTCTATATGTAGGGATATGTAGAACATCAGTAAATACGGGCATCATTTCTAATCTCTCCAAAAGCGACCTGGAAAACAGAAGAAATACAAAATCAATAACATTTTTGTTTCAAAGGGTTTACAATTTCAAGGACAGAGAAAATTAAATTTTACTGTTTTAAGTGGAGGCTTACATAACCAGTGGCGTCGTTTCGGGGGGGGGCTGTTGTCCCCCCAATAATTTGAAGAAAAAAATATTATATAACCCATGACCCTCGACTTTCCAGATATAGACCCCTCTCCCCCCCAATAAAATGCTGGAGTTATTTTTGATTAAGAAGACCTCTATATGCAATTAGACAGGCAGTACCGGATGTCAAATTTAAAAAAAGAAACGTGGGTGAAAAAATCAGCAAAAAAACCAAGTTAAAGATGTATGGCATAAATCAACTTAAAAAGGTGTAGCTTCCCTCGAAAAGTAAAGTTGTCTTCAGGAATCAATAGATTGTTCATGTTTGAGTTTTACGGATTAAAGGCGTTGTCAGACTCGACTATTTACTTGAGAAAAAACTTTAAAAAACTTATAAAATTTGTTTTATATGCATTTTTGTTACGTTTTCAAGTCGGATTTTTTTTTTTGGGGGGGGGGAGAGTGGATTGGTTTTAAACCCTACTAGAGGCAAACAAAGGGGTCTCCTCGCCCCAAGAAGGCAAGAGTGACAAAGTCAAAGGTGAAGACCATATTCATTGTCTTTTCCGACAACCAGGGGATATATATATATATATATATATATAAATATATATATATATATATATATATATATATATATATATATATATATATATATATATATATATATATATATATATATATATATATATATATATATATATATATATATATATATATATATATATATATATATATATATATTATGTTTAAGAGGTAATTACTTGGCAAAAAAAAAAAAAAAAAAAAAAAAAAAAAAAAAAAAAACTGTCGTCCGAATCCAGCAATTGAGACAAATGTGCACCTGGCAGCTTCGACACTTTGGGCTACTTTGGCGGCTTTGGGCAACGGCAATCGGCACGCTTCCACATATAGATTCTCACTGTCACTTGTCTTGTAAACGCAGACAATTTGAGCCTTTTCTTAATGTCATATCGTCCAAATAAGCCTTAAATTAGAAGTGGTTCTTTTGTGAAATTATTTTTTTTTATTGGACCTTTAACTTTTAACTCGGCTTGTCTTTTGTCATTTATGAAAGAAATATCGCCGAACCTTTGTTTCTTTCAATTGTTCAGGCGCTGGGACAAAAACTTCTTTCTCTTCCAACGATTTATCTAGTCCAGGTTTTTGATTTTCAAAGGTATGGAAGGCCTTGACGACCACCTTTGTTTCTTTTATTTGTTCAGGTGGTGGGACAATAACTTCTTCTTTTGCTTTGAGTTGTCTTTAGTCATTGTGAAAGACGTATCGCTGAACCTTTTGTTTCTTTTAATTGTTCAGGTGGTGGGACAAAATCTTCTTTTTCTTCCAACGATTTATCCAGTACATATTTTTGATTTTCAAAAGTTTGGTAGGTATTGATGACCTTATCCATTTTAAAATCCAAAACCCAATCATCATCGCTATCATTTTCAATTTGTTTGGTTCGTTCCCCCTCAGCCTATCTTTCGTCATTATGAAATACCTATCGCAAAAACTTTGTTTTTTCCAACAAAGGTATGACACACGCAGCAGGCTTCCATATATAGATTTTCACTGTCGCTTGTGGTCTAAACGCAGAAAATTTTAGCCTTTTCTTGATGTCATGACGTCCAAATGGACCTAAAGTTAGAAGTGGTGCCTTTGTAAAATTACATTTTTTTTTTGTTGGACCTTTAACTTTTGCCTCGGCTTGTCTTTTGTCATTATGAAAGACATATTGCCGAACCTTTGTTCCTTTAATTATTCAGGTGGTGGGACGAAAACTGTCTTTCTTCCAACAATTTATCTAGTCCATGTTTTTGATTTTACAAGCTATGGAAGGCATTGACGACCACCTTTGTTTCTTTTAATTGTTCAGGTGGTGGGACAACAGCTTTTTCTTTTGCCTTGGCTTGTCTTTTGTCATTATGAAATACATATCGCTGAATTTGTGTTTCTTTTAATGGTTCAGGTGGTGGGACAAAAACTTCTTTTTCTTCCAATGATTTATCTAGTCCATATTTTTGATTTTCAGGGGTATGGTAGGTATTGATGACCTTATCCATGTCAAAATCCAAAACCCAATTATCATTGCTATCGTTTTCAATTTGTATGGTTTGTTACACCTCTGCTTATCTTTTGTCATTATGAAATACATATCGCAGAACCTTTTTTTTTTAAACAAAGATATGGTAGGCATTGATAACCCTGTCCATGTCAAAATCCCGAACCCAATCATCATCGCTATCATTTTCAATTTTGATCCGTTTTGATTCTCGCTGTGCAGGTTGATTTTCATTGAATCGCTGCTCTTCATTTTAGTTTTTGACTCCCTTACTTGTACGGTGTCGTCTATCTTCTTACCGCTTCGGTCTTTGCTCTTTAATCTTCTTTTTACCACGCTCAAGTTTTCTTTTTCGTATACCTTCTAACCGCCAGGATCTTTACTCTTCATATTCATTTTCGACACGCTTTTGGATTTTGATTACTGCAGACGAATTAGCAGTGGCCTTTGCTTTAGCTTTCCGTATTGCTGTTGTCGCAATCGATGGTCCAGGTCATCAAATTTCACGTCTTATTATGTTTGATAGTTCAGGTTATGGTTCCAATAAATCATCATTTATATTAACTGCAACTGCAAAATCTTTGTTTTTTGGACCTTTCAACAGACATTATATTATATAAATAACTGTTGCGTTGGAAACTCAACAATCTTATTTATGACATGCATAACATCATATAAGAAAATACTTATATGATGCCATAAGAAATGCTTATATGATGTAATAACATAGTACATGATGACATTTGCAAAAAACCCAAACTAAGGCTCTTAACGATTTTTCTCAGACTTCTGGCCTATCTAGATCGTTTTTTTTATGCGAGAATATCCTAAGATACTAATTTTCCTGAAAATGTATGGAGCCGTTTTCGAGAACAAACATACACAATTATTACTCACATATAAAGAAAGTATATATAAATAAACTCAATTGAACACCAAACTGAAATCAAATGTTTCGTAAAATGTCATTTTCACATGAATAAATTCCAAGTGGCAACGCTGGATTTAACTGAAAATTACTTTTTCAGTGGCCGAATTCGATTTATAATTTGGAGATGGTCCAAGATGTCAACAGAAATAAACCTTGATTACCTTGACTCGTAAAACAACTCGTATAAAATAAAAGGTTTCGTCCCAAAGTTTTTGTAAAGGTTACGGACCTCCTGTACCCTTTCTCGAGTTTTACCGGCAAACCATTGAATTATACTTTTTCAAGTACTATTTAGTAGAGGATTATAAAACTGAACCACTGAGCTACAGGAAGAAACTGGATAAAGAACTGCTGAAACACGGCCAAAATATACTTGAAAGACATTAGTGACAAATAAATCACCGCATATGGTCAGCTCGGCTGCTTGTCATGAGAGAAGGTGGCAGCAGACTGCAGAACTTAGTCTAAAGAAGTCTGCACGATCTCTGATGCCGAGACACACTTAAATATTTTTAAGTTATGTCAAAAATACGTTTTAAGTTGTAAATCGAAGCATAAGAAAACAGTCATCATTGAAAGTCAGGCTATTAAACGGTAATTTTGATGGTCAGGAATTTCGCTGTCTCAATAACATTCTTGCTATTCAAAGCGAGGATCGTAAATTTGTGTTAATTATACAGGCATATACTGCAGTGCTAAAACTTAAACAGTACCTGAATTTTTAAATCTATTTTACGATATTTTCTTTTTTCATCTCAGAAATGTAAAGTCACTGAGACAGTCACTCTTATTTCTAAAGAAAAATATTATTTGAAAAATTTCAAAAAGCAGAAAAAAGACGTGTCCTAATTAGGTACTGACGGTGTTCCGTTGAAACAAAAATTACCCAAACTTAGGTTTTATTAACATGTCATTGCTCCACAAACAAAATGACTCATTTCCTTTCTTTCTTTTCTAATGATTTAGAAATATACCTCAAGGGGTTCCTTGCGCCTCATCTATGGCAACGTATTCACTTAAATGAGTTAGAGGAGACTAGAAATAATTGAAATATAAAATTCTTCAGTGCTTTCAGCTCAACCAACCGTGATTATACATACCCTATAAATGATTCAAACCACATTATTCGATTACTGTGTTGCTACTCAAAGGAATTCTTTTGAGTAAACACGTTAGCGTAAAGAGCGAGGTATTGACAAGGGGGAAAACCCCCTCACATATGTTATAATTTCTGTTCGTTTTAAGTTCTAATATTCCTTCTTACATTTTAGTTGAAATGTAATTATTCCGTATATGAAAGGGGCTGTCCCCTCCTCAACGCCTCGCTCTTTACGCTAAAGTTTTTTATTATTTTAAAAAATAAAGTTGTGAAACAGAGTCAAACTTTAGCGTAAAGAGCAAGGCTTTGAAGAGGGGACAGCCCCTTTCATAAACGGAGTAATATCTGTTCATTGTAAGTTTCAATGTCGCTCCTTACTTTCAGTTAAAAAAAACTGTTTTTTTATAAGATTTCTGATCGTTTTTTAGTTAATGCAGCTTTTATTTGCATAAAAATTTTACTTTTCTTTTGCTAAATGGATGTCTTTACAAATTAACTTATGTAACTAACTTCTATATTTGTATATTTTTCTTATGGCAAAAAATAAAAAGTTGCAGATATGAGCTTGAAACCTATGTAATAGGGTTTTCTGATACGCTGAATCTGACGGTGGGATTTTCATTAAAATTCTTTCACTTGTAGGGGATGTTTCCCCCTCTTTAAAAAATCGAGTAAATTTTCTCAGGCTCGTAGCCTCTGATGAGTAATACTAAACTTAATAAAATTTATATATTTAGAATCAGCATTATAAACACATTCTTTTGATACATTTATTGACATCAAAATTCCGTTTTTAAAAGTTTCAATTACTATTTAGCCGTATCGCTTGTTTTTTTATTGTTTTTTTTTTTATTACGTATATGTTATTACGTATATGAGGGGGTTCTCCCCTTATTCAATACCACGCTCTTTACATTAAAAGTTAAAAAAAATTTTGATTCACAAACCCCTGAATCACAAAGGCCGTTTAATTAGAATAGATTGCTCTTTTGAAAGCACTAAAAAGAAACTCTAGCGTAAAGAGCGAGGTATTGACTTGGAAGAGAACAACCTCACTTACGTTATGATTTGCCTAAAAGACATATTTATCATATTTTCGACCATGCTGAACAAAATGGCTATCTCAAAATTTTGACCGGGTGACTTTGGGAAAAAAATAAGCGTGGGAGGGGGCCTAATTGCCCTCCATTTTTTTTGGTCACTTAAAAAGGGCACTAGAACTTTTAATTTCCGTTCCAATGAGCCCTCCCAAAATATTCTAGGACCACTGGGTCGATACGATCACCCCTGGGAAAAAAAAAAAAAAACAAAACACAAACAAACAAACAAACAAACACGCATCCGGGATCTTTCTTATGGCAAAAAATGTAAAATTCTACATTTTTGTAAATAGGAGCTTGAAACCTCTACTAGCATTAAACTTGATGAAAATTATATATTTGAAATCAGCATTGAAATCTGATTCTTTTGATATATCTATTGGTATCAAAAACACGTTTTCTAGAGTTTCGGTTACCATTGAGCCGGGTCGCTCCTTACTTACAGTTCGTTACCACGAACTGTTTGACAACTAAAATGTTGGTTTGACTTCACCTATTAATATAGGTAGATATTATTTTAAAAAGCTAAGGGACAGTTACTTAAATACCTTGCATATTTTATATTCACTACAATATGGCAAAACTTGAAAAGCACTGCCACTGCCGTCAACGCCTTCGCAACGCTTGTCTATACGCACAAAGGGACAAAATACGATTTGTGGTGAATGTGCTTGAATGTGTTGAATGTATGCAGTGTATTTATTGATAAGAAAATCCTATTGTAGAGGTTGTGATGGCTTAAGTTATAAAAAAGATCAAAAGTCTCACAGAATTTCCATCCATACAAACAATAATGCTCCTTACATCTTACAATATCTCATTAATTATTGCGAAATCTGGAAAACCGCACACCATTGGAGAACAATTAATTTTACCCGCTGTTGAAGAGGTTTTAAAGACTGTCGAATCTTTTTTCGACACACTCAAAAGAATTCCTTTGAGTAACAACACTGTACAAAGACGTATTGATGAAATGAGCTCTGATATTAACAGTCTTTATGTAATTATCTGCAAACAAATCATTTTTCTATTTAACTATATGAGTCAACCTTACCCGGTAATTAACTAAAAAAACAAGTTTCTTTTTAACTGAAAGTAAGGAGTGACATTAAAATTTAAAACAAACAGAAATTATTCCGTATATGAAAGGGGCTGTCCCCTCCTCAACGCCTCGCTCTTTACGCTAAAGTTTTTTGTTGTTTTAAAAAATAAATTTGTAAGACAGAGTCAAACTTTAGCGTAAAGAGCAAGGCGTTGAGGAGGGGGCAGCTTCCCCACAATATAATCCACTGCTAGGCAGGGGTGAAAATTAGAGGGAGAATGGGGGCAGTGTACACACTAGATTGCTAAGAAAACATTTTTGGCATCTTCATTGATACATTAGAAAAAATTCTTACCACCAAGGTTTGAAATTTCTCTTTGTTTTAAAAGAAAGAAAATTTAAAAAATCCTTACCTCCTGCCTACATTTTCGTGATTTGCTGCCCCTAATGTTAGACTTTTGGAACGGCTAAGGGAAAAAAAGTAGCAAGGACAAGAGTAGAAGTGACCCTAAAAATCGTGTCCCCCACCCCTGCTGCCATCTACAATTTAGTTTAATGCTGACGGGAAATAATTTATTCAAGGATTATCGATCCAGTCTAATGTGGGTGGGTCAAGGTCCATCGATCTGTTGTTGTTGTTATTTGGTCACATGCAAATGGCATGAGGAGTGATTTACATAATTGATGGGGGGATTATTGATTCACGAGCGTGGGGAATTATGAAACAAAATGCTCCTAGAGTCCCTAGGGGGAAAGATTACGTAATCGCTCAACCACAGAACGAACACATGTGCTGCCATCTACAATTTAGTTTAATGCTGACGGGACATAATTTATTCAAGGATTATCGATCGAGTCTAATGTGGGTGTGTCAAGGTCAATCGATCTGTTGTTGTTGTTGTTTGGCCACGTGTAATGGCATGAGGGGTGATTTACATACTCGATGGGGGGATTATTGATTCACGAGCGTGGGGAATTATGAAACAATATGCTCATAGAGTCCCTAGGGAGAAAGATTACGTAATCGCTCAATGACCTCTTTTTCCAAGATCGATTTATTTGTTGTTTCTATGTGTAATAGCTCCGGGGCGAAGGTTGCACATGCGCATTGAATTCTAACGGGAACAATGTTATTGATCTAGGACTCGAGGGGGAAGTGAATTTCCGAGAACTTGATTTACATAATCGCTAGAGGAAATTATTGATTCACGAAGGGGGAATTATGAAACAAACATGGCTTCATTGTTGTTTGGTTATCCTAACCTGAGAAATTGATTTACATAATCGCTATGGAAATTATTGATTCACGAAGGGGAGAATTAAGAAACATTAAGGTTTCTTTAATCTTTAGGCCTGACCAGTGAACTTGATTTACATACTCGGCGGGGAAATTGTTGATTCACGAAGAGGGAATTAAGAAACATTAAGGCTTCTTTAATCTTAGGTCTGAGGGATAAACGTTCTTTAGGACAGAGAGAAAAATTAATATTCTATTTTTAAATAGGGCTTCATTGATCTTTAGTGTCAGGAATCATAAATGACATCACTTGTTATCTTGGAATTATGCGGGAGTCTAAAGAGATAGAAATTCTATTTTTAAATACGGCTTCACGGAGCTTTAAGTCGGAGAGATAAATTGATATTCTAACGAAACCATAATAGTTTAGCTAGGAAAATTTATGAGATGAAGAGATTAACGTAGGAAAGGGTTTCCTAGAAATTTGAAATGTGAAAGTACTGAGATGCCAAACAAAAGGAACACGATGAAATTACTTTTAGGGATTATTTGGGCGAAACGGTTTTAGACAGCTTATGGAATTATTTCGGCGAAACTGTTAGAAACATTGATTTAAAAGATGATTTAAAAGATGATTTTTGAGTGTGGTCGTTATAATACACAAGTTCCATTGAACTGTGTTGTGAGGTCCCCTACCACAATCCCAAAGAGCCCCGATCGCCCTACCCCGATCCAAAGGGTTCCAATCCCCATACCCCAACCCCGAAGGAAGCCCCCGGTCCTCAAAGCCCCCCAAACTCCCAAAGGCCCTCCACCGGTCCCCCAAAGGCCCACCCAGACCCCCAAAGGCCATCCCCAGGCCCCAAATGTCCCCCAGGCTCCCAACTGTCCCCCCGGACACTCAAAGGCCCCCCAAGCTCCCAAAGGGCCACCGGCGCCCCAAAGGCCCACCCAGACCCCCAAATGCCATCCCCGGGCCCCCCAAAGGCACATCGAGCTCCCAAAGGACCAACGGGGTCCCAAAGGCCCTCCACCGGTCCCCAAATGTCCCCCAGGCACCCAAAGGCCCTCCCCGCACCCCACCGACCCCCCCACTCCCCCCAAATGCCACCCCCGCCCCCCAACCCCCCCCCCCCGTCCCCCAAAGTCC
This sequence comes from Artemia sp. Qi Xiang Cuo, assembly GCF_049724085.1. Taxonomy (NCBI): domain Eukaryota; kingdom Metazoa; phylum Arthropoda; class Branchiopoda; order Anostraca; family Artemiidae; genus Artemia; species Artemia sp. Qi Xiang Cuo. The sequence goes on from NC_142812.1 coordinate 48,597,279, forward strand.
CCCCCAGCTCCCAAAGGACCACCCACCCACAAGGGACCCCCAGACCCTCAAAGGCTCTCCCCGAGCACTCGTCTTTCGTTGATGTGTGTTTTCTGAAACCTATGATTTGGGAGGTGTAGTTTGCTACTTCAGGCTTTTCTGAGCTAAGGTTTCCTAGTATTTCCTAGGTGAATGTTGTCTGAAACCAATAGTTTGGGATGAGTAGTTTGCTATTTCAGGCTTTTATGAGCTAGGTTTCTTAGCCTTTCGTTGATGTGTGTTGAGTGAAACTTATGATTTGGGATGGTTAATTTGCTATTTTTAACTTTTCTGAGCTAGATTTCTTAGCCTATCATATGTGTGTCCTTTCAGAAAATTATGATTTGGGAGGTGTAGTTTGCTTTTTGGACTTTTCAGAGCTAGGATTCTTAGTCACTCTTAGGTGTTTGTTGTCTGAAACTTCGAGTTTGGGATGAGTAGTTGGCTATTTCAGACTTTTCTGAGCTAAGGTTTCTTAGTATTTCGTAGGTGAATGCTGTCTGTAACTGGAGGTGTAGTTTGATTTATGGTCTTTTAAGAGCTAGTATTCTTAGTCACTCATAGGTGTTTGTTGTCTGAAACTTCGAGTTTGGGATGAGTAGTTGGCTATTTCAGACTTTTCTGAGCTAAGGTTTCTTAGTATTTCGTAGGTGAATGCTGTCTGTAACTTATGATTTGGGATATGTAAATTACTATTTCGGGCTTTTCTTAGTTGGATTTCTTAGTCTTTCATAGGTGTGTAGTGTCTGAAACCTATGATTTGGGATGTGTAGTTTGCTATTTTCGACTTTTCTGAGCTAGGTTTCTTAGCCTTTCATAGGTATGTGTTGT
>NC_142812.1:48910184-48931629 GCF_049724085.1 Artemia sp. Qi Xiang Cuo
ATTTTTTAACCCGTCACTACAAAAAAGCAAAAAGACGGAGTATAACATAATACAAAGAGAAAAAAAACAAACAATACTGAACAAGTACTTAAAAGCACTACATCGATACTATTGCCACAGGGGGGACAACCACTCGTGCGATAACCTTGCGTTAAAGTTGTCAATCTGTTTTCTAACAGCCTGACATCGTTGTGTAACTTTATAATGAAGGCTAATATATGAGTTACGCGTCCACATAGGTAACCTCAACAGATACTTCGCATAACGAAAGTAGTAAGAACGAATTTGCTGGGTGTCAGATTTCTGGAGCATTCTCCAGAAAGGTGCAATATATAGAATATGTGGCAGCGCAGTTGCGTTATACAACCTAGCTAAAATCATGCGATTAAAACGGAGTTTATTTGCCACAATGTTGCCATATGACGCTGAAATTCACTTTTTCAGGTGGCTAACTATGAGCGAGCGGGTTGCTCGCACGGAAGTTCCGACAGGGAGGTCCAAATAAGTTAACGAAGTCACTGGCTTACCGGTAATATCACAACGTCTAATAGATACATCAGTCGAATTATTCCAATTAAAGAGAACAATTTCAGACTTAGCTGCATTGAAACTAAGGCCAATTTTCCGGTATTCATCATTTAACATTTTAAAATTCTCCTCGAGGCGCGCAATGGTTCGACAAGGCATAAAGACGTCATCGGCATAACAAACTAGACTTAGATTCAAACCGCGAACTATGCATGAACATTCAATTTGCGATTGTGACTATTATTGCATTGTTGAAAAAATCAGGTGAAACACTGATTTTCATCCCTGTCTCACTCCTTTATAAACCGGTAAAACAACATAAATATCACATACCAGGAATATGAATACGTACCAAGAAATTACTATTTAAATCACGATACGCTCCTATCACCGAAGTGTTGACCCTCTTCTTGCATGTAGTGTGCAAAATATGTTCGTGAACGAGTAAATAAAATGCATAGTGTACATCATGACTGTCAATCACTGAAGATTCACTAGCTGCATCAGAATCCCTAAGTATAGCATATAGAGTTGACAGAGCATGATCACACCCTAGTCCCTTCTGAAAGCCAAACTGCCCCGAAGGAACGTAACATTTTGACCGAATTTCTCCAAACGTTAGCTACTCAAATAACTTACAAAAAAGATTCGACACAGTAATGGGTCTATACGAACTGCAAAGGTGGGGAGGTTTACCTTGCTTTAACACGGGGATCAGTTTACCTTCGCAAAAAGATTTTGGCACTATTCCAGAGGAGAATATCATTTGGTACAGTAAGCTCAGGTGGTCAATCAGAAGATCACTACTAAAATCAAGAGTATCCCCGCATATACCATCAGTACCCTTACTGAATTTCTTTTTCAATTTCATTATAGCAGAGATAACTATACTTCATGTCACGACAAAATCACTATTTGCATGGCACTGTAAGCTGTATTTAAGCTTTTCACCATGTTCTGCCCTAAGATTGAAGGGGGAGGCGCAAACTCTCGGTGGTAATAGTCTTCCCGGAGATCTTCACGAGGAACAGAATCCGGCGAAACATAACGGTTGGGTCGCAGGGCATATTTCCACAGGGCACTAGGATTTTGGTTCACGCTTTCAGAAAAATTGGTTATGCAATCGCACCTGTGCTTGTTTAGAGCTTTGGCAAATACACGGTTTGCGTGTTTAGAGCTCTGGCAAATACACGGTTTGCGTGTTTCCGGAAACAGTTAACCAAGCCTGCTCGTGGTCTGTCACGATCAAGCCAGACTTGGAACCAAAACTCTCACACGCAGACTTCAGTTCGGAGTTCTAGCACCAACCTTGAATTCGCGTTCCACGCCTGATTTTCACTGTCGGCACAGCAGCTTTTATGCCACATTTAATGGCATGGCAAATAAGAGCACAATAAATATCCATAAGCACACGAGCATCGTCACGGGAAATATCTGCAGATTTCTGTAAAAGAAGGAAAGGGATCTTAATCTTACGAAGGATTGTATCACAGACCGATTGGAAAGATGATGGGTCCGTCTCTGCCCACTCTTCTTTGACAAACCAGATCGGAATCTTGACTGTCTGGGCAGCAGCAGAATTTTTTACTTTGACAGTTGTCGGAAAACGGTCAGAAGTGTATGTTGAAGATAGGACTTTCACTTGGCTTTGGGAAAGGTTTCCCGATGCTAAGACGTCATCGATGTTGGTAGTGGTCCCCGTATGATGAAGATAAGTTGCGTCAAGATTTTTCATTAGAACTTCTAGATCACTGGTAAGCTGCAGGATAAGATTTGATCGAGTTGAGGTCAAGTCACGTAAGTCACAATTAAAATCACCAATCAGGAGCTTTTCGGGCATAGCACTGTGGGTAACACATTTTGCAAGACGTTTGGCCGCAAGAGCAAAGCATTTTTCAGATTTTTCGGACTTGTAATCTGTCGGAAGGTAAGTGTTAATAACGGCCAGATTCGCAATTTGAATAGCGATATGATTGGCTGAGGTCTCCACGAGAACACAGGGAATTTTTTTTGTGAACTAGGGTAGCAATGCAACCAGAGGGTCTGCCGGGGCTTTGACGTCGTTTGGCTAATCACAAATATAGCGCGTTGGAATCAGGGAATTCAAGGAATTCCTTACTGCACTCAATTAGGAGATGTTCTTGCAAGCACAGCACGTCGTGATTCCTCAAGAATTCTACAATTACAGGGTGCTTATTAAGACAATCGGCATGCATATTCCAGGAAAAGACGCTAATTTCAATAGTTAGGCTTCTCTGCAATCACTTTATGGTTTTCAGGGCATCTTACGTGATAGCAAGTGTGAGACGACGAATCACAAGCTACACAACGCATTGGCTTTGTACAGGGGTTGTCCTTTGATAAAACGTGTTTGGGGCTCGCGCATCGGCCACAGACAGCTTCATTTGTACACGAAGCGGCTTTATGTCCATTTTTATGGCACTTGTAACACTTTAGAGGCAAAAAAATAAAGTTTTTCACATTTAGTCACTCAATTCCAACCATCGGCGGGCTTTTGACGGCAAGTTTGAGGTCAGCTGCGGTTTCGAAATAGAGTTTAAATGCCTGTGCAGTACCGCAACGTTTGACCTCAATTAGGCCCATGAGGAGGGCCTTCAATTCCTCCTCTGTAACATCCCGAGGCACTTGCGTAACGATACCAATGTATGATGGGGCCTTTGCACGGGCTTCTAAGTTAGAACCTGCCTTTGCTATTTTTTCGGTGATGCGAGTGGCGGCGTTTTTGTTTTTAACAAGTAGCTTAGTTTCAATTTTAAAACGCTTCAGTTCAACAACGTCATCACAGTCATTTTCGCACAATTGGATAATAAGCTCTCTTGCGGGATTCGTGAGTTTTCAATTCATGAGGAAAGTTTTTTATTACTACTGCAGCGTAGGATAACGGTTGGGGATGGGGGACGGAGGTTTTTGAAGTCTGGGTAAGCAGTTGACTGAATTTTTGTTGGCTTTGCGATTCTATAAATCTGTCTACCTTTCTGCACATCTCATTGACACGGGTAATTACGACTGCACTGATTTCGTCTGCAATTGTAGGAACTTCTTGTGGGTCCAATATTACAAACTTAGGACGCTTACAATTCTGATCTTTCACCGCCGAGACCATTGTATGACATAGTTCTTTAACGTTATCTTCATCTTTGACTTTCATAGACAACCGCTCGGTAGCGCAAGTGATTTCAAGCAGCAAAACTCGGGCTTCATTTATCCTTTCCTTGTCATAGAACTTAACTGCGGAACCAATTATTTGCAATAGCTTATTGCCATTATTCAGCGAATGGAAAAGAAAGTTCAGCAGTGGCGAATAAATAAATTCCTCACTCATAGTTTATCCATAGTCTGGGTATTCGAATTGGCAAATCCCTATATACAACCAATTTATTTTTTTTTGCGTATTGTTAGTCAACTAGGCAAGTTTTCTCTTTTAACGATTTTTTAAGGTGACCATGGTTATTTTGTACTTGTCAATGTAAAGAATTGTTATTGGGCTGAAGTTTGTAGATATGACTTATCTTTTAATTCTTTCAAAGATTAGGCAGTTAATCTACCGATTTACAAGAATTTGCCAAATTACAGAATTTGGTTCATTACTTGCAATTTGTTGAACTTCCCATTTCCGGGTTTTTCATTGGTTTCTTTATTTGGATATTTAGAGACTATTTGTTTGTCCTTCGTGTTCGCGTATAAATACTAGTTTTGTCTTCATCTAATTTAGTTCAAAACTTATTTATGCGTTAGTAATTACGTGGTGTTTTGAACTCAACTAGCCTATATTTTTCAAATTGGGATTCCCATGGATAGCATCTTGACTAGGTTACGTTTCCTATTTATCGAGATAGGCTATTGCCATCTTAAGTGCCACGCTGGACTTCATTGCCATATTGGAAGGTTGGTGCATTCGTTAATTGTTTTTAACTTTTTTTTTTACTTTTAGCATTGGTAAAACAGTAATACTCCTTTTTTTTGTTTATTTAGGCTTTTGTTTTAACAACGAGATATACAGGGTTAAAAATGATTTAATGGCTTGTTTACGTATATTTGCGGTTATCTCGGACGCTTAAGGCATATTAACTGTTATTCTACTTACATCCATATTTTGAGTTTAATTTGTATGGATTTAATGAATCCACGGCGCCCAATTTTTGAAGGTAGTTACCGTATTTTAGGACTTCGCTAACTAGCCTTATGCTTTTTATTCTTTTTTTTTGAAGGCCTTTCTTACTAGACTACCCATCTTGCGTATATAACTTACGATTGATTTCTAGATTGTAGGTATTGATTATTGAAATAGTTTTATTTAAGGCAATTCCCACATTTGACTTAAGAGATTTGTGATTATTTTTGGTGGTTAGTCCGTGCCTTGGCAGGATTATATTGGTCTTTGCAAAAGAAATGTTATTTTTTGCAATGACTTGGGAATTAGGGCAAAATTGCAGTTCTATTTCTACAAGTACGATGGTGAAATCCACCTTTAAGAGCTCCTTATTGATGAAATCGTTCTGTTTGTGACGCTAATCTTTTACGGACTTCTTTTTCAAATTTACTATTTATTGTCTGACTGCAAGGCAGAACAATTTTATCTCCTCTTTTAGAAGATATCAGCCTAGTCCTATATATTGGTATCGTCACAGACGCCTTACCTAATTGCTTTATCTACGAAATATCATTTTTTGTAATTTCAATTTACTGGCTCTACAGTCGGCGATTATTCAACCTTTTCAAGTCCATCCCGCTGCGCTATTGACGTGCGTTGTCTATTATCGCCCATCATGCTTTAATGAGTTTGTTTGTTTGACAACGGGTCGTTATCGTAAAATACGATGTATGTTTGATATTTTTGGAGTAAAATAATTGGTTTTATGTTTTTAGCTTTCTGGAAAGTTATTTCGGTAATTGCGTATTATACATATCATGCAATTGATAATTTAAATCTCAAAACTTGCAATCCAGGAGTTCTTGAAATATTTCAGGCAAATAGTTTTATTTGAGGTGTGATTACTTCTGACTACGTGGCGATTTTTGTAAATTAGGCAATTACTTGGCCTATTTCACAATGGAAATGGCAATGGGAACTTTCTATGCCAATTTCAGCTAAAGTTATTGACATGATTGTTATTTTTTTTACTATGCTTCCTTTGCCTAGCGCGAAGGAAGTTTGCGTATTGTTGAATAATAATAGGAAGTTTGAATAATAGTTTGCGCCAGGTACATTATTCAGAACACATACAGCCGTTAGTTACAATCTTAATTCATGGTATACGATTTTTCGTCATATATTTGCTCATCAAAATTGAAAGTTAATCGATGCGTCTTTTCTTGAATTAATTTTATCATAACTGAGACTTTTTGATACAATATTTTGGAACGTTGATAATATATCGAAAATAGCTATTGAAGTTGCTAGGCAGCGTGGAGTTTCTAGTCGTCAGGTAAACTGTCCACGCTATGTTTATCGAAATTATTCAAGGTACTTGACACACTTAACATGAAGATATATTATTTAGCATTTAGCTAGGCTATGGAAAAAATTTTCTCTTTCGTTTTTTTTTTTTTTTTTTTTTTACAGGTCAAAATTTACGTGCCTAGGCCGGCACTTTAAGTTCTACAATTTGATTTGGTGAAAGTACTTCAGTGGCCTTTTTTTAGTGGTCAGTTTTTGAATATGATTTGTTAATTACTTTCAGGGTTACTATTATTTTTGTCTTGCGCCAATTATCTAACGATATTCTTCATCTAAGGACACTTTTAGACTAAAGGGGCGGGGGAAACACTAAAAAAAATGCGTTTGTTAATTAGCTCAGACTTAAATAATATTTTCGAAAGTGAGAGGGACGGGGACAAAAAATCTACGATGGGTAATTTGCCGGAGTAATTTCAACTTTATTGTCGTTTTTTTTTGTTTTTATATTTATAGTATAGTTTATTTATTGAACAATTAACATGCTAGGATGTTAATTCTAAGATATTTGTTCTTGTTGAATAGGCTTTTCACCATGGAATCAAGGTGTAACATTCTGAGCTACCTTTATTATTTCATTACCACTATTTTTATATGCATATCTATGTATATATATATATATATACACATATACACATATACACACATACATACACATACATATATGGATACTTGCTACCTAATCTCCTCAATTTAGCCGTAAAGGAGGAAATAAGGTTAGGGAATTACTATATTCTTCTGGCATAAATATAGTTATCTAGCTTAACGAGTTTTTACTACATTTTGTCGCTAAACATCATATTCTATAAATTGTAATCATTTTAATGTATTAGAGGAGGGGATTTTGACGAAAAAGAATTTTTACTTTTTGAGTTCAATTAATTCGCGTGTCTGATATTTCTGAGTTTTCTGTACCTTCTGGCACTGGTTGGGTTGTGGGTGTGCCTTGTGGTGCAGAGACTTCTGAGGAATCTTGGCCCGTAATAACATTCTCTTGGGCGTCAGGGTACTGGGTCCTCGCAGTTGTATTATTGTCCGTTGGAGGATTCCGTTGGTTAGTTTCCGCTTGGGGCTTCATGTGGTGGTGACGAGCTTGATTTGGAATTGCAAAGTATACGGGTTGGGATGGTCCTTCGTTGTAACTGTTGGTAAGAAGATTTTCCAAATGGGGGCTGAGGGGCAGGTCAATTTCTACGGTAAAACATGTTGCAACCATTTGTTCCAAATTTGAGCAAAAATCTCTCTGTTTCTGTAGTTCCTTATTAATTTCGGCATGGTTCTCTTTTAGCTGTTTCCCTAAGCTATCTTGTTGCAGCTTAATTATTTCTTTTTGTGGTTTCAAGTGGTCGTACTTATGCTGCATGTCTAGAATCTTTGCTCTCTGGGGTGCCAGGAGTTCTTGTATTGCCATCGTTGCGGATAAGATGGTACTATTCTTATAATCTTGTACTTTTTTACCAATATCCTGCATTTTATCATATAATACTTGTAACTTTAGGATCTGGTCGGGATAATTATATCCCTCGACAAGCGCCTCGTCGCTTATTGATCCCATTTGGTTCTGGATTTTGGCAATTTGTTCTTTCACCTCCATAAATTGAGCCTCAATTAATTTGTCTATTTGTTTAGTAACTAGGATCTCATTTATTTTTTTATTCATTATTTTTTGGGATGCCTTAATTTCGCTAAGGGATTTAAGTATAGTCTCTATCATATTTTCAATTTTTGATTTTTCTGTTATCAATTCGGTCGATGCTTCTAGGAGTTTTGCTCGTATTTGAAATAGCTGATCCATATATGTTCTGTCTGTAACAGGGTTGCATTAGTTATCCCTCTTTCTGTAGGAGGGGTTGAACAATTCTTGTTTTTCTTCTAACATCAGGATTTTTTTTTTCTCAAGCCGGAATTCTTTTTATCTGGAAAGATTTAACTATTAACGTTTTGAATTTTTAAGGGTCGCTTTTATTTTAATGTCTTGTTTATATTTTTACTTTTATTTAAAACTGCTCATTTAGATTTACTATTTACTTATAATTTTTTGGGTTATTTGATTACTTGACATATTTCTATTTGTCTGGTTTCCTACTAATTCTGCCAGATTTCGTGGTAATTTCCTGTTCAGTTTCCGGCGTTTTACTCTTTTTTGACTTTCCCATAGAGATTAGGTCAAATTTCTTGTACTGTTTTAAAAAGAATTTCTGGCCTTTTGCCTTAGCCTGTTTTGCATGGGCGGTAGCCGAAGTAGGTTTTTGTTTTTGTGCGTCTTGGGGCTCATCGTCAGATTCAGTAGAACTAGTTTCTGACTATTCATCATTAGGGCTTTCTGGGGTTGTTCTTTGAGATTTTGGGGTATCACCCGCTCTTGCTTCATATATCTCTTCTACTTTTGAGGTAGAGGGTTTATTTTCCATTTCCCCACGCTGAAGTTCTGTTTCGGGTGAGTTAGAATATTCCTGGAAGCTCCGGGAGGAGTCAAATACTTTCGGGGAATGTCTCCACTACTTGAATGCCATATCTTCGGGGGGGTGAGGTGTATTTCGTAGCAGGGTCTGTTTCCAGTAGTAAGATTCCTTGGGTTTTACTTTTGACACCGTTATGTGATGATATTGTCCCAAGTTTTCATTTTCAGGGTGTTCCTGTGCCCAAGGCAAGGTACTGTGCCTTTTTTTTATAGGATAACCTATAATGTCCATGGCCTCTCTCAAGTTTTTTGTATTTGTATCCCTGGGGGGAGTCTTCCTCCTTTTTGCACCTGGGGTTTCCACAGCTCTGTTTAGTTCCTCCTGTAGCGATAGGGGTCTTTCTATTGGGGTTGCTGGGGATACCATGCCGCCAGGAAATCTTTTGGGGGGATATGGGGTCGAAATTCTATCGGGGAAAAATTGGGTTTTTGGCGATAGCGTATAATCCAATTCTTGCTCCGAGCTTTCTGTGGATGAACTCTCTGGGCTTTTTGGGGTTCTTGCGGGCATGGGTATTAGGGGTTTTCTTTTAGGGATGACTAGGTTTTTCAATGCCAAATATTCTTCAAAATCTTCCTCTTCGCTATTGTTTTCAAAATAGTTTTGTTTGAAATTAAAGGGTTTTAGTTCGGATAGACTTGACTTAGTAAATTCATTTTCCGCGTTTGATGATTCTGAAGATGAGGGTTCGGGTGCCCATTTAACGGGGTATTTGGCACCTTTCATACGGCTAACATGTGCTTTGTATATTCTCCCGTTTTCTGGACTTATTATTTTAAAGGTAAAATGATTGTCGTATTTTTTGATTATTCTGTAGGGTCCTGAATATTTATTAGAAAGTTTTTTGCCTTCCAACTTTGCTTCATTTTTCAAATAGACACAGTCGCCTACCTTAAAATTTATATTCCCTTTGATTTTGGACTCGTTTTTCAGCTCTTGGTTCATCTTACATTTTTCTAACTCTTGTCTAACTATTTTATAGGTTTTTCTCATCCTATTTATAAAATCTTGCTTGTAGTCCTCGGTATTATTGTAATATTCTCTGGACTCTATAATTTCCTGACAAGGTATTTTAAAATCGCGGCCAAACAAGAGAAAAAATGGACTATCTTTAGTCGTCTCTGAATAAGCGGTATTGATTACATTGGTTAGGTAGGGTAGACACAGATCCCAATCGTTTCGGTTGTCTTTTGAATAAATACTCAAAACATTGGAAAATATTTTGTGCCTATTTTCAATTTTTCCGTTAGCTTGGGAATGGTAGGAAGAGGTTACTAATTTTTCGATTTTAAGGACACTCATTAAGTCTTTCGTTACTTTAGAAACGAAGTTAGTCCCATTGTCACTAATGACCTGTTTAGGAACGCCAAACCCTATAAATATTTTTGCTAAGGCTTGACTTGTGGCATATGCGCCTTGATTTTTCAATGCTTTGGCAAAAGTGATGCCACTAAAATGGTCTAATACTGATAGAACGCAAGTATGACCTCGATTAGAAACAGGCAATTCTCCACTTGTACCATATAGGTCAAATGAAACGATATCTAAAGGGAACCTTGCTACCGGTACTCTTCCCATGGGGGGATTAGGGTATGTTTGGGGATTTTTTCTTAGGTTACACGCTTCACATGTATTTATAAAATCTTTGAGTTTTGTTAATGCCGACGGAACATAAAAGTATTGTTTTAGCTTATGAAAGGTTTTGGTTATTCCCAAGTGTCCACCTATCTCCGAATGGAAGTACTCAAAGGCAGGTATTATTAAGCTTTGAGGGAGTACTGGGATTATTAAGGTTTGATTTCTATTTGTTTCGCCTGATACTATCCTGCAAAGGATTTCTTCGTCCAAGTCGTAATAAAAATTGTCTATTTCCCGTCTCAGGGCTTTGAACTTATCAGGGAGATTGTCAGAATTCACAAAATAATTAATTAGAGTCAAACACATTTCAGCCTTAACTTGGTTTCTGTTAATGTTAGCTAGGGATAAGGGGCTACGAGTAATTTCGTTTTCTTCTGTAAGGATTTTTGGGTTATTCTTCTTGTGTTTTCGTTTACTGGGATTAATGGCATTTATTTGTTTAGTTTCATTATCTGAAGGGTTGTTCTCAGGGTATCTACTCAGGTAATCACAAGGGGCATTCTTTTTACCGGTCTCGTGTTCAAATTCGTAATCCAGATATTGGATTTTCATTATCCATCACGCTAAAATTCCGGTTGGATTCTTGAATGTGCTTAGGTACTGTAAGCCTTTATGGTCCGAGCGCAGTTTAAATTTCCGTCCTACTAAATAATGACTGAATTTATCTAAATGATAAATTATAGATAATAGTTCCAATTGTGTTGCCGAATAACTACTTTCGCCTTTGGTTAGAGTTCTGCTTGAATAGCATATGACTTTCTCTATATACCGAGGGAATTCTTGTAGGGGTTCAGGGTAGTTTTCCACCGGGATTAATTGGGAAAGAATTGCACCGATGCCTAAAGCTGAAGCATCAGTGGTAACCACAAATTGTCCCTTTTCAAAGTCTGGTAGCGACAAAATTGGTTCAGAAGTAAGAGCCTTCTTGAGAGTGTCTAAGGAAGTTTGAGCTTCCTGCGACCAGGTAATATTTTGGGAAGTCCCTTTAGTTAGATCTGTTAGGGGCTTTGCGATTTGGGCGTAGTTGCGTATAAATTTTCTAAAGTAACTGGTTAAACCAATGATGCCTCTTAATTGTTTCACAGTTTTTGGCGGCTTAAGATTTTCTACACATTTTATCTTCTCAGGGTCCGGTGATATTTGACCTTGGGTCACTATCATTCCTAAGAATTTTATTTCGGATTGAAACAAATTTACTTTTTCGGGTCTACATTTCAAATTACCCTCTCTGAATTTTTCGAAAACTTTGGCTAATGTTTTTAAATGATCCTCTGGTGTTTCTCCTACACAAATCACATCATCCACAAAGTGGATAATATTTTCTATACCTCGTAATAAGTGTAACAGAGGTCTACATAATGCACTTGAACTAGTTTTGAGTCCGAAGGGTACTCTCAAATATTCATAAGAGCCACATTCCGTCGTTGAAAAAGCCGTTTTATAAACGTCATTATCTGCTATCTTAACTTGATGATAACCTTGCGTGAGGTCAAGAGACGTAAAAATTTTGTTTTTGGTTGAAATGGAATCTAGGATTTCGTCAATGCGGGGCAGGGGAAATTTGTCACTTACCACTTGCTTATTTAAGGCTCTATAATCTACTACAAGTCTAAGGTCCTGGTTCTTTTTTGGCACGAGTATAACGGGGGCTGAATACGGGCTTATACTTGGCCGTATTATATTGTTTCTTTCTAAGTCGTGGATTTTGTTTTTTAACCAGCCTATGCAGGGATGAGGGATGCGATAGTGCTGTTTAGCTACAGGCAACCCCGTGGTTTGGATAGAGTGTTCGTAAAATGGTATCAACCCGATATCTTCCTCACATGTAGAAAAAATATCTCTAAAATTCCAGAGTAATTTACATAATTTTTCTTTTAATTGTGTATCATGAATATGGTCTAATTTAAATTTTTTCAAAAATTGGGGTTTCGTTAGGGGGTACCTATTCTTTGGGTTGCTAACACCGATGCTATTAACTAAGCTTTCCTTGGAGTTTTTCCATTTGTTTAGCTCGTGTTCAGAAATCACTTGTATTTCAACGAGACATGCCCCTTTTTTTAATGTAATCATATCGTTTTCATTTGTGTTAGTCAACCAAATAAAACTTTCGCCTTTTTCGTATGAAATGATCTGTTCTTCACAAAACAGATTTTCTAGAATTTCTTTACACGGGGATGCGAACCAAATTTCGGAATTGTCATTTACAGGGGTGACCATTTGAGAGATTTGTACTCTTTGCATAGTATTTGGGGGGATTTTTGTCTTACGCACCGCGAATCCATAATATTTTTCTTCCGAGCTATTTTCTATTAAATTAAGATTGGCGCTTGATTGCGTGAAGTCTTCCGCTTTTGGGGTTGATTGTAAGGGTGATTCCAAGTCCTGTCCCCTTACAACAGTACTTGGATTTATTATTTCATTCCACAATACAGCTACTTTCTTTATCTCTGTTTGTTTATACTCCTGCATTTTCCCTATTTTTTCTTTTACTGACTGTATCCATTTGCTGCTTTATTTTATTTCTCGTCCTGTGGGAGAAAATGATGTGACGTGAGGTACAAAAGACTTGATTCTATTCACTGTTGCTTCCCCTCTCTCCACGTGTTGGAGAATGGGATCGTGTGGATACACGAGTCTGTTATTTGCTATATCCAATAACACTTTATTAGATTTTAGAAAATTAGCACCAATTATAGCCTCGTATGGGAAATTTTTGCAGATTATGAAATTTGTAGGGAAGATCCTATTATATTTTATCACATCTAGATGTATGGAGCCTATAGCTTCCAGCCTATGACCCGTGACACTTGTTAAACTGGGAATATTGCAGTTTTTCCGTCGCTTAATATACACTGGTAGTTTATTAAATACGTTCGAATTTATTATGTTAACTGATGCACCGGAATCTATTAACGCTTTGAAGTTAATACTTGCAACTTTAAAATTATTTAATATAGGTAGTATATCATTATTATCACTAAGAAAAGGTACAATTAATGGGTAGGACCTATGAAAAATACTGGCCTCCAGGGTCCCGGTTATTTTTCTTGGGGGCCTAATTCTTTTCCCTGTGCGCTTATTTGATAAGTTGGGGTTCGACATAGGGGTTCGGCGGGAAGTGAATTGGGTTCACTAGCAATTGAAGTGGCGAGTTGATTGATATTTGATTGTCTTGGTTGCCACGTATTATTACGTGGGTTAAAGTTTCTTGTGCCGACGGCTCGCGGCATTTGTTCATTTTGTATTGACGAAAAGTTTCTTTCGTTTCCCGTCAGAAAAAAATATCTTCTGTCATCACTCGTATTCCTGTTAATTCTAGTCGGATACACTGTCCGTGAATTATATTGGTACATGTTTTGTCGCGTATTTGGGTTGGGGAACCGATAATTATTTTGCCGGTTGAGGGAAGGATTTGAGTATGCAAATCCTTGTTGGTAGGGATTGCGGAACTGTGGGAGGCGTGGGGGGTTATTTCTATAGCTTTCTGACCCATTGGCATTTAAGTTTGTCCTCCCGAAAAAACGGTTATTAAAAAAGGGGGTTGTTGGTGTAAAGTTATTTTTAGTATGGCATTCCCTGGCACTATTTCCTTGTTTATTACATGCATAGCATATAATTGAGGGGTTCCGTACGTTGTTTGTTGTATTTGTGGGAACGAAACGTACTATCCTTTGCCTCGTAGGGGTTGGAGATCTAATTTGGTTCTGTTTGGGTGAATTATCTCTCGAAAAGAAATTTGGGGAAATTGCTCGTGCTCGTCCCGGAGTTGAATTTTCTACGTTATTTATTCTTGACTTATTGGGGTTCGCCACAATTGAGTCAATTTCTATCATTCTCTCTACTTCGTGGACTGCTACCTCTAATGTTTCGATATTCTTTTATATTAACATTCGGTACAGATTGGGGCTTAATCCTTGCATGAAAGCATTTAGTACGACTTTATCGTATAAAAGACCACATTCTTTTCCTTATTTAGCCTCAATGGATACCATTATTTTGTGCAGATATTCTCTAGCATTTTGGGTTTCGTCGAAACAAACCGTACCATGCTTTAGTTTGTGTGTTGAACTGGTTTCAACAAATCTCTCTCGGAACACTTTTAGCAATTTTTCAATTAAGTTTATTGGAAGATTGTTATCTTCCCCTCTCGTATTTTTTATCTGTTTCAAGAATGTTAGTGCTTGTCCCTTAAGTCTCATTAACAACATGCCAACTAATGATTTTAAGTCTGTTTGAGTTACCTCCACAAATTGATTTAATTGGATAATAAATTAATCTACATCCGAATCTCCGTTATATGGGGGTAGTGACTTTGAAATTTCCACTGTTTTGGCAATAATTTTTTGCTTTAATAATTGTGCGTTTTGATCCAACGACATATTGATTTGTTTTTTTTTTTTTGGTTAAAATTCAGTACTGGTTTTATTTATTTTGAAGCTATTTAAATTCGTTACTTTTTAATTATATGTATATTTTTTTTGCTACTATTTTCAGAGGATTTATGTTTAAAAAAATGTTTTAATTCAAAATATGAACAAATTATTAAACTTCAAATCATGCCTAAAAAATGGTACTTTAATGCATGCACACTTTCCCTATGCGTAATATTTCTCAACAATCTCTCTTTTTTTTTAATGTTGTCCTTGTGTTTTTGATCCTTTAAACAGGCCGCGCCAATTATAATGGGGGGGTTTTATAAAAAGTTATTTATTCATATGTTTTCAGATGTTTCCTCATATGGGAAATTTTAATTAATTAATTCAATGGGAGAAATTAGTTAAACTCTAAACTGATGGTTCGCGAGTGGCATACCTAAGTGGAGGCGGGACTTCATGTGTAGGGAGCTTAAATTAACGGTACAAACGGGGAGCTCGCATTAACGGCCATACTGAGTCGAAATCAGATTGAATGGATTCATTTTCCCTTGGAAGTGAGTGGAGCCACAAGGACAAGCTAATTTCGAGAAATACTAGCATAAAGAGAATAAAATAAGAAGATGATGCATTTATTACTCACAGAACTGGAACAGAGCTCGGTATATCAAAATATTTGCAGTAAATGACACTAAGTTAAGACTGGTCACTGGTTCAATACTATTGTTCTGAACTGACAATCGACTAACTAGATAAGACTCATTCCCAAATAAGACTGTCATAAGATTCCAAAGTTAAGACTCACACAATAAGACTGCTCCAAAAAGACTGCCAATTAAGACTGACTTTAGACTGACTCCTAATTGCTAAGTTCGAAAATACTATACTCCCAGATTTTTGCCGAAGGTTACATACGGGCATTACCAAAGAGCGCACTATATTAATCCTATTGGTTCAAATTTCTTGTCTTTTATTATTATTGGGCAGTGCTGTCCCAATCAGCAACTCGATTTTAATTACTTTTACTAGGATTTATGACTCTTTGCAACTTCACTTTGGAATTCTTCCTAGCGTGATACAATTTTTTACTTGATACAAAGTTTAACATTGTATTTCATTATATTTAATTTATACAATTCTTGACACATTTTATGCAAATTTCAAACCTAAGATTTATTGTTGCAATTGTAATACAATGTTTCGCTACTTTTTTAAATTTGACAATTAATTGTTACTTAAATTATTTGGGTTTATATTCTTGGCATTTTTACTTGGAAAATTTTTGGGGTATTGGAAAGTGATTCCATTACATACAGTATAACTTTTTTTTCTCTTTATCACAAACAATTTAAAAGTGAGCAGTACAAAAGCCCCATATTTTCAACCAGACTAGTTTTTTATACAACACACCCATGGATATGACACACATATAAAGACGAGACACGCACTCACACGACACACAAACAGAGTCACGTTTTGAAACTACATGCTATTTGCATGCCTTTCCTTGGCACCTTTCCAACCGAGCGGGGATTCCCCACTGGTTCCTACACATTGCAAAAAAGTGAGCAGTACGAAAACTCCACGTTTTCAACCAGACTGGTTTTTTTAGACAACACACCCACAGAGATGACACGCACATAGAGACGAGACACACACAGACACGACACACAAACAGAGTCATAGTGAGAGAGATATCCAAAAAGTTGGGTTGATCTAGGTTCACTTAGAGTGGCGCGCCACTCTAAGTGGCGCGCCACTTCGATAACACATCGAAGAAGTATAGCTATCCGTTATTACAATTCTTTTCTTGGCATCTACATCTCTTTTAGTATCAACTTCTTCGTATAGTATAACATTGAACTATTTTAAATTGACAACGCTGTTCAAACATCACTTGTGTATTATACAGTACACATCGAAGTATTCGCAAATGATAAACCTTTTTTTCTTTTTTTTCCACCTTAATAGGATCAAATTCGCAAATCCTATCTAGCTCTGTTTTTTAGACCTATGAGCGCAACGAATGGTACCTGTTATCAGACAAAATGCCAATTGCCAAAAAAAAAAAAGCACGCCATGTTAAATGTGCTTTCAAAAACCCATCTGATTGAAAACATGTTTGTTATTGTTAACCAGTTGCGTGCCAGCTTTTAAAAATCTCCATGTCTAGCTCTCTAATGTCACACGCGTGGGTTTTCCATGTATTTTTTCATGTATCGTTCATATTGTATACACTTTTGACCATATTCTGGTAGGCGTGAATGTATGGTTGAATTTATGGTTCTTATCTATTACTCTTTTGAGCATATTCTTGTAGGCGTGAATGTATGGTTGAATGTATGGTTCGTATCTATTACACTTTTGAGCATATTCTTGTAGGCGTGAATGTATGGTTCGTATTGTATACACTTTTGACCATATTCTTGTAGGCGTGAATGTATGGTTGAATGTATGGTTCTTATCTATTACACTTTTGAGCATATTCTTGTAGGCGTGAATGTATGGTTGAATGTATGGTTCGTATTGTATACACTTTGACCATATTCTTGTAGGCGTGAATGTATGGTTGAATGTAGGGTTCGTATCTATTATACTTTTGAGTATATTCTTGTAGGCGTGAATGTATGGTTGAATGTAGGGTTTGTATCTATTACTTTTTTGAGCATATTCTTGTAGTGTTGGATGTAGGGTTCGTATCAGCACCTAGGTTACTACTGGCTGCTCGCAATAAAAAATATGGTGTGCCATGTGGTTCGTAGCAAGCATGACTGAAGTGTGTCATGCTTTGCACGAAGAGGCTCATTGAGATAGGATTCGCTCACGCGTAATGAAAACGAATGACGTTTTAATATATATAACCGGGTGGTGGGGAGAAAAGGGTCCTTGTTCAGTTCCGAAGGGTATTTGAAGAGTTTCAGAACACCCATTTTAGCCAGCTATTCTATTTTTATGTTGATAACGTTTACTTAAAGCATACTTACTTACTTTACTTTCGGCGGGAACCAGACGATGATCCATCCTGTTTGGCACCAATTGAAATTGGGATGACTGACGTAATCCAACACGATCTGTCAGCTGCAGCCTCTTCTGCAATCTTCAGCCAGTCCTTATCCCAACGACGTCCGTGTTGGCGGAAGCCACCCCAAGGATCCAGGTGATTCTTGAATCTCTGCTAAAGATTCCTTCTTTAGCCTCCTGGTCTCTTAAGGAATACACCACTTTGGGAACTTGTTTCTAGTCTAAAAATTAACTTATTACCTCTTATACACATGACTTCTTTTTCAAAAATTCTCTTGTTGATATGAAATGAAAGTTTGTTCAATCAATACTGACGGACTTTTCACTATCAAAAATCAAGTACACCAAGTGGGTCGTGCCACGTATGGCAGAAGTGTGTCATATGGGTTATCTAGAGGCACAGCGTAACGGTGGTTTGTCAAGCGTAGCGGAAAAATTAAACTCCAAGATATACAACCATATGGGGGGAGTAAGTGACCTCTTGTTCATTTCTAGAAGGGAATTGAACCTGGACAGTATAGAAGAACTCATTTTTAACAAGCTATTTTATAGTTGCGCTAATAACGATTTCTTAAAACATGCATTATTCGGGGAACCTTATTACAATATAAAAAATTAATTCGTCACTTCCTTTACACAGGTTAAAAAATGACCAGACGTTTTTATCTCGTCCCTCCAAAGATGCTTGAATAATAATTCCATCTACTATGCGATCAAATCATTTTGTAATACTTTACCCTTTTTGTCATAGGTGCTACTGCAAAGACGAGGGGCAAACTCAACAACTTGAGATTTTGGAAAAAAGACTATGAAAGGGTTTGGTTAACTAGCAAATCAGTAAACAGTCAGGCGCAAGCGAACCAATAGTAAACCCTTTCGTAGGTGCACTTGACAACTCTATTGAATTATTATTCAATAGAGCAGTGTGAGGATTGAAAATTTCAGTCAATCAATAACATTAGATTTATCTTTGTTTTAGCCCCCCCCCCCCCCGAAATCAGGCAGACCTCTCCAAGAACCAATCCTGTCACTACCGGCGGCGAGAATGGTGAAATTGGAAAAAATCAGAAAATGCCCAATTATATTCAGTGTACCCTATATCTTTAGATTTAACATATTTGGTCTCTACAATAATTGCCGCAGTATTTTTACGGAAACAACCGAAATTCAAATGATTAAAAGGCAATCAAAATCTATGAATGCCTGGGAAAGGGTCCATAATCCACTAATATTTCCACACTTCAGCAGATATGCAGGGTGGGCTTCTGGAAACCGTGAAATCTCATTATACGGGGTTCGAGAGACGGGCATATACCCATAACTATTGTCATTATTGCCTACTGTCATTTCCAGGGTCTTAATTATTGCTAGGATCGTTAAGTCCTATAAAAGGGACTATGGCTGCTGCCCCCAAGTGAGGATTGTCATGTCAGAGTGAAAGAGATGTGTAAATACGGTCATTCGGCGTCTGTGAATATTAAACCCGAAGCAGCCTTTGTTGAAGGAAGGCTTTCTCGATGTCTTAAACCCGAAAGGACGACTTAAGCGGATTTACTGCAAAGGGATGTATTGATGGCCACTCTCTAATGAAAGAAAAAATGAATACAATTATGGTCATCCTAAGATCCGAACCACTTACGGGAGTTGTCATTGGGAAAGGTTTTCACAACGAAAAAAAATATATAAGTTTTTTCTTGTATCTCTTTCGTTATTTATTTATTTGACATAGTTGATTTGATTTGAATAGCTTTTTTTAGGGGGTGGGGGAGAAGAGGCTGGTAGGTATCTCATAGAGGGCATCTACAATGGACCAGTTAAATTTTAGGCTGTTATATATTTGTTTTATTAAATTTGTAAATTATAAAATTTCTAGCTTCTGCTATCTACAAAGTGTTATATAATTGTTGAATATTAGTCCACTGCAAGTCAAACTGACTTTATCTTAAAACAAAACACAATTTTAGATGCTAGTATGTATCATTTAGGTCCGATTCACATGAATGCTTTGCTAGACATCAATGTCCAGGCGTATTAATTTTCCACCAATCGAAGTTTCCTTCGTCTTTTAATAGCATCCCTGATTGGTCAAAAGTGAGGATAGTTAGAAATTGATGTCTACTAGTGTGAATGGGTCTTTCCGTCAGCTGTGTGCTCGAAGCTTCAGGCAGCCTTTCTATTCCGGTTCCTAACGAATGAGAGAAATCCTCACGGTTAGTTTATACATAAAGTTATATACAAATGAATCCAGTTAATACAGTTTGTCTAAAAAATTAGAGACATTTTTTTGTAGTTCAGTTTTAAATTTGCTTAAATCTTATATATTAAGGGTGATGGGTCCCAGTGGCAAAAATGTTCCTGGCAACTAAAAGATTGTATAGTTTTCTCTTTCTTGTGAAGATTCAGTTGGAAAAGGTAAACCGTACCCAAACATCTAGAAGGATTTGTAACAACCAATTCATGAAGAATATGCTGTTTTGTTACTATTTTACTAATCGGGCTAATATTTCAGGGGCGGGGTTCAAATCCGGTAACACCCCTCCTTGATATGGCCTTGCCTGCACATAATATTTTTTGATGGCTGGGGGGCTCTGAAAATGAGCAAAGAAAAGGTGAACAATGTAAAGTCATGGGGAGAAATAATGGAATTTTTGAAATATAAAAAAACATTGAAGGAAAAATAATAAGAAGACTAAAGAAACGGATCCAAAGCATGTGCAATTCTCGGAATAAAATGCAGGCGAATATTTCTCCCATATTATTCCCCCCTCTATAAATAGGATAATTAATTTTTGCTTTAAATATAATTTTTCGTCTTAAATTAGAGCAAAACTGGGCACTAAGACCCCGTCCCCTGCATATATTGACCTGCTCCCAGTATGTTGTCCGCATTCCAAAAGAACCAGACCTATCAAAAATAATGTTAGACCTGCTCCCTATAAGGCACTTGCATATAATACTCTTTTCTGGGGGGGGACGGGGAAGGGGTGGTTTCTTAAAATAGACAGAAAACAAAGGTTGAAGTATATTAAACTTATTGGGATAAATAATAGGATTTTAGAATTAAAATAAGCTCAACGAGAAATAATAAGAAGAGCTAAGCAAATTAGTCTAATTTTCTGAATAAATTCAGGTAAAAAATCTCTCCACTATAATCATCAAGGCGTCTTCAAAGTAAATAAAACAGAAAAACCTAATTTAAAATTCGAGAAACTAAAAAATAACACAAACTTTTAAGAAAAATCAAAAAGACAAAACCTGGATAATAAAAAAAGATAATTAAATCAGCTGTCACTCGCAGGTGCCGTTCACATCTCGGGCAAAAATGTTCGAAATATGTTTATGGCAGTTAAAATAATAGTCTCAGGTGGATCAAAACTTTATGAAGCAGTTCGTATTAACCAACTGTAAGTAAGAAGCAACTCAGGCCAACAGTAACCGATAGTCTAAAAAAAAAGAATTTTGATAATATTTACTATATCGAAAGAATTCACTTTTTGCGCAGATTCCAAATATATAAAATTCATTAAGAAGGGGAAACACCCGCAAAAATTCAATCAATCTTAATAAAAAAATAACACCCTTGGATTCTGCATATCCGTCCTACTCTAGAGGTTTCAAGTTCCTATCTATAAAAATGTGAAATCTTTTAATTTTTTTTTTTTTTTTTGACAAAATAAAGATCACCGATGCGTGTTTATTTGTTTATTTTTTGCTATTTTTTATTCTTCCCTGGTTTGTTTGAACTAAAATTAAAAGTTCTAATGCCTTATAAAAGGTCCAAAAAGATTGGAAGGCAGCTAGCCTCTCCCATCCCACGCCCCTTTTTTCGGTCAAACTTTGAGATAGCCATTTGGTTCGAAACAATCAGCTGAAAGTCAGAAGCAACATTAAAACTCAGGATAAAAAGAAATTATTACATATATGAGAGGGCTGCTCCTCAACCCTCA
>NC_142812.1:48932129-48966514 GCF_049724085.1 Artemia sp. Qi Xiang Cuo
CAAATGCGATCTAGTAAATTTTTCCTCTCCGATTTAGTAAATTATTCCAGGTCAGGGTGGCAATCCAGATATTTACAGCCTTCTGTTTAATAATATTATGCTAAACCAACTGTAATTTGCTTAGTTAAATCTAAGGTTGGATTTATTAGGTCTTATGAGCTCTTAATTCATAGAGGTCAGACTTACGACTACACCTCAGGATAAGAGCTCTCCAAAAATTGTTTCAATGTCTGAAGCAATTCGATGTCCCAAATATCTTCTTTTGAGGTTTAAAACAATACTTTTTATTTATTTATTAGTTAAGTTCGGTTTTGTTTATAGATTTCGGTGCCAGATTTTAGATTCTGGACCATATAAATATATTTCATTTATTTGTTTTTCTCTTCCATTTTGTTTCGTCTCTATTAGTATTTTTGCAACACCCTAGTTTTATTTGAATTGGTGCGATGGATTGGCATGAATGATATCCAATCAGTCGGTTTTTAAAGCATTATTGTTATTTAAACATGTTTTGACTTGTTTTTATATCGAGTCGTGATTAAGTAAAAAAAAAAAATTGAAAAAAAAATTTATCTGTCGACGGGTCTGTCAAAAGATGACTCAAAATATGAAATTAAAGGATAGAAAGTTGCATAAAATGTGCTTTGAGTAATATAGAAAAGGTAAAATATAAAAAATACTTAGGCATTGTTCACATTCGTGTAATAGCGTGTAGTAAAATGAAATAAATTAAGTAACAGAAATAGATTCAATTCCTTTTCTGCTACGCATGACCAATCAGAGGGCTTAATTTGTTGCGTCAGCAGCTCAGTAGATATGGTAGTGAATATAAATAAATATTTATTTTAAACAGTTATTTTTGGTAATTTGGGTTATAAAGCCACACTGCTTGACACATCGATGTGAAAAATGCTTCAGTTGCCTCAGAATACGGTTATATTGACAATAAAAAATCAAGAAAAATCAACTTTTAGTCAGAATCAGATTCAACACCTTCTTCCTTTTTTCTGATGGGAGCTGAAACCTTGACTATTTTCATGTTGAGCAGTAATTAATCTCCAAATCTACTTTTTTGGGCCCTCTTCATACTATGTTTTGTCTTAAGAATCCCACGTAATGTTTTCGTTATAAGCTTGTTCCGTCTATCAGTCTTTATGATTTTTACTGCATTGAAATACCTTTTGACGACAACGCTGGAGAATGGAAGAGAAAAACAAATATTACTGCCAATTTTAGATTTTCGTATAGCTCGGTTCCGGAAGATTTTTTCTTCGAAAAAAAAAACAACAAACAAACACCAGTAGATAACCGCATCAATATTTTTCAATATTTTCAACATTGATAAGACTTTGCTTCACCCACTCCTGTTCCCATGAACATCCCATGATGTCCCATCCCATGATAATTTCCCCGAATTTCGAATGAAGGGTTGGAGACAACCAGGCCGTAGCGACTGAGCTGATACAGGGTCAACCATTTCTGCATATTTGTAAATGTCAAAATCGAAACGAAATTGAGTTTGAATCTCCTGCACAGCTTCGATGTAATAAGATTGTGCGGCTCTGAGGATCTTTTCAACTGCGTCATGGGGCACACCAGGATCTGATTTTAGCCCCAAGAGGGAGTTCTGCCCATTTGGATCCAGATAATACTTTCAAGGGGAAGGTAAAAACTTGGGTCATTCTCATTAAGTCGTAATACATTTGTTGACTTCACATAGTTACACTTTATAAAGCTCAAAGACAATTCCTTGAAAAGACATTCAGTCTCTAGTCTTAGGCGATAAAACGGTGGTTTGTCAACTTGAAAAGCTACATTGAATTCAGAAGAAATCCCAATGCAAAGGAAACAAATTCAGAAGTGTTCATGACTGGGTTCAGATTTGTGTATACATGCTCATTGAGCTCTATTGGGTCATCAACTAGTAGAAGTTTGCAGTAGGAACTAAGAGCATTCAATTGTTTCAAAATTCTGCCCACAGCAGCTTCGACTGAAAGCCATCGTGTCTACCCAGACTCCAGAATCTTATGCATGTCAACTTGGCAGAACTTTTGAAATTCAAGGAAAGCGTTTTGCCTCTTTTGACTAAGAACCTCTAAGAAACAAAAGAGACTGACAATTTTGATAGATTTTTATATATAATAGCTGTTTCATTTTGTCTTTTATCAAGTTCATTTTTTTAATCAAAGTAATGTAACCTAATTTCATGACAACTTTACACATATATAGCACAGCAGACAAAGGGATATCAATGAGTATCAACTGGCTTTCAATCACCTTAAAATAACCAACTTGTAAATGAAAACATTCCTTATTGACAAGAAAGTCATGATACTATTGAAAGAACAAAATGTGTGAAATGTCAGTAAATGGTGACAGATCACCTTGTATCCCAAATTTATTCAATTTTTGGTGACATTAAAGGGTAGCAGCAGCTTTTGATTGCAGTTCAAATATCAAGAATCAGAATGAGGCAGGGACGCTGTGGAAACAGTAAAAGGCAGAGAAGTTTTAATGAAAATATCACACAAATTGCTATCATCTGGATAACTAACCAAGTTTTCGGTGAAGGTGCAGAAAAGGGATATCTGACAAAAACATCTCATTTATTACTATACATTATTCAGTCTAATGTGCTCTAGAGGTGCAGAGGACAGTCCAGTAGAAGCAGAATATAAACAAATATTTTCTTACTGTATATCCTGGTTTAATTTAACAGTACCTCTGCACCTTTGACTGCAGGGGTCCATAATTTGCACCTATACCAGGTTTCCTTCAAATTATTAGTAGTGTTGAAAGAATTAAGGACCCCTCTTCTTTTGACTTCTAAGCCAATTTAGTTGTTATCGTCGTCTTCTAGAACGCTCCATTCATCAGAGGCAATCATTCAAACAGGAAGAACCTCCGAATTGGCTGAGCAAAAGATCCTTAACTCACTTTATGGCGCGTTCAGACTATCACCTTTCTGGAAAAAAGGCCAAAAAAATTATTTCCGTCCATTTTCTTTTTTGGGTTGGAGGAGGATCTTCTTGGGCCGAAACCATAGAAATTCATTAAAAAATCCAGAAGACTTGTTAAAATCCCTAAAAATCCCCAAATCCCTAAACAAAAAAGTTTGCCCCTAAAAGACCTCAAAAATCCCCATTTTAGGGGGAAAACCCCTAGAATGGAAACACTGGTTCTAAGGTCAGTAGGATATTACTAGATCTAGTAAAAATAAAATCTAGTAAATTCAGAGTATTTAGTAAATTTCCCGAAATCTAGTAAAAGGTCATTATTTATAGTAAACAAAACATTTTTTTATTTTCCATGAATTCAGGGCAAAAAATTATCGTAAACATGAAACAATTTTTGCTTGTCTGTTTTATAATTTTGCTTGTCTGTCTCAGAGACAGAGAATCTATTTTCATAAACAGACACTTCACTTCCGGCGTCTAAAGGGCGACAAAATCAGCTTTCTATGTATCAAATCTTACCAACTAAAAATGAAGCTCTAAGAAAAAAGATTGTGAAAATCGTATTAATTATCCTCCTATAGTAAAAACGATGCTTGATGATGCACGTGCAGCATAGCCACACGCGCAAAAATTTTGAGCATTTAGTAAAGACAGATCCGATGGGGTAAATTTTTCTTCTCCGATTCATAAATTCTTCCAGGTCAGGGTGGCAACCCTGACTTTGATCTTAGCCAAAAAGGCCAAGAAGCGATAATTAAGCAAGGATTCTCAAAGACTTCATAAAAATACAAGTAAGAAACTTTGTCACAAATTTAATTTCGGTTGCAATACTCTAATAAAATTTAATTAACCTATCGCTTTGTCTTTATATTTTTAAAAACAGTATAAAACATTTCCCATAATATCGAAGTTTATCTCAAAATTTTAATGGTAAATGGAAAATTTTACAATCAAGACTTGGACAAAATTGTCATTCAAAAAACCAAAATCAGACAAAGATTTAGGCTACTAAAAAAACAAAACTGACCTGTTTATCTAGATCCTTGAATTATGCAGGCTTATTTTAGGTTTGACATGATATTTTGCAGAAACTAAATTTCAGCTGGGGGGAGGGGGGGGGGGTGGACAAACTGAGGTATGAGAGGTCAAGATTTGGTCTGGAGGGGGCGTCCCCCCTGCCCCATAGCAAATTGTGGCCCTGAAGTACCTCCTTCATGATCAAGGCAGCTCAAAAGCCAAATAAGTATGATTTGATAAATTCAAATGTTGTGAAACATTTTCACATTAACAAATCAAGGTTCTAGATTATTTTTTTAGATAGTAAAAACATGCTTTCTTTCTGATAAAAATGTCCTAATCGCCTGAGAGCACATTTAGATTTTCGAAAATAAATCATAGTAAATTCATACGAGTTTTTTTTAACAGGATTTGAAATTAATAAGGCAAAAAATTAATGTTTGAGAGAAAATGCGGGAAATTTTCGAAAAAACTGAAACGGAAAAAATAATCTTTGTTTTAATGATTTAGTATATCCAAAATTTACAATTATCAGAAAACACTAAATTACAGAAAACAAGTCCTTTTTCAATAGAATACAACGAAAAGATATTTTATCTATCAGGGTAGAGTGTACAGATCCTTAAGGAACCCCCCCCCCCCCCCCCCGCAAAAGAAAATTAAAAAATTTGAAAATAGTGTATTTTGTTTTAGTTAAATTTCCCATTGAACACGTCGCGACAATTTCAACGTAGTACCCTTAGCGGTTTTTGAGTTATCGCCCTTTGTACAAAACTGAAAGCATAATGTGTATATTTTTTATCTTAAAATCCCCCCTCCCCACCCCCCAAAAAAATACCCTGATGTTCCATTTTAACTTCTAATTTTAATTTTAAATTTTTATATTAATTTTTTGTTTAACGTTATATGTTGGCATAGCCAGGAACATCTTGACGTAGAAAAAACATCTTTAAGATAGTATCGATTTGTAACATAAACAAAAAATTTTTTTTTAAAGAATTTTTTATTTTTTTTAAAAAAAAAAAAAAAAAAAAAATAAAAAAAATTTTTTATTCAAGCTTCGATACGATTTATCCGGGATTAATTTCACCTGTAAACATAACCAATTGCGCTAAGAGGCGTTGAATTAGATTTTGCCTTATTTAGTAATTAGTAAGCTACATTAACCTTGTTGATTTTAAAGTTTTATGTACCAAAGGAGTTGCAACATTTTTTAGGTGATTATTTCTGCTTACTGTTCGTCACGGTTTAGCACTACCCTACGAAATTTGTTGAATACAAGCAATGCTTTGGGACAATTCATATAAAAAAGGATTGTCCCAAATATAGGGGAAACGTAACAAGGGAAAGATAGGACACGGTACAGTACCTATATATCGTGCTGCCTTTGTTAAGAAATACTATTACAAAAGTCCCATTGAGCTACATCACGTGACAAATACTCTTATTTATTTAATCTGGAATGACTAATTCTAAAAAATACAATGGTAATACATTTTTTAGGACTCAACGGACTGGTCAGTTGGCAATAATCTAAACTTTTATATATGGTACGTGGTACTAGCTATTACATATAAGTGTGTCGGCCTATGAATATTTGATACCCTGTGTGCAGAAACTTATGTTAATCCTTCATTATGCAGGCCTCTCGGGTTAACTACTATAGAGTAGGAAATGATAAAACCCGTTTTCGACGTGTTACCCGCTATAGACTAGACAATGATAGCGTGGTTTTCGTTGCGTATACTATATTAGACTGTGGTTTTTTGGGGTTTATGGGGGGGGGGGGGGAAGTACTTAGGTTAGGTTAGGTGACGTATTTAAGATATGGTATACTTTACCCCCCTAATCTCCCCCCTATCTCCCCCCTAATGTGCAAATATATAGCCAAAATTTGTTCCTAAACTGTTATATATTCATCCTATTTTATTTTATTTCATTAGCATTAACCAAACTTGACTTTTCAGAAAGGCCCGCATAATGCAAGAGTACCCAATTTTTTAATAAAATTTGTACTATAATGCTATCGATTGATGGGTAGGGGGAAAAATATTCAAATATAAATAAGTCGAAAATCTGCATAATCTTTTGGTTTCTTTAGGGTTGAAAAGATTCCAGCTCCTTTCATGTTACAACCTTCAGTATAGACAAATAGTACGCAACTAGTACCCTCCACATACCCTGAAAGTTTCAACTTAACTTCCTTAACTTTTCTGAAAATATGACATATACACCCTTTTGACAACCTCGGATGGATATAGTGAATTTTGATTTAGTTCAATTTCCAACGTAAAAGCCATTTACGCTGAAATATCTTGAGTGACAATGATGCAATTTGTGTTGTGATGTTATTAGGTATGCTTAAAACTATAAACACAAAAACAGTATCCAAAACAAGTCAATCCATGCGGACAAGAAAAATCTCCCTTCGATCCAGAATAAACTGGGTACGATAACGTTCTTAGAATCACGCCCCTGACCTATGGTCGTAAATATAGAGTCCCCCCCCCAGGATAGTTGTCCTTTTAATTACATCAAAGCACCCTGCATTAAACAAAAAATTCGATGTTATTTTTAACCTTTTTATACACCCTGCCTCCAACGATAAAGTTTATACCCAGCCCTTTGGATGGGAAGAGCATTCTTTATAATCATGGGAGGGAAATTTCTCTGTTTGTCCGATTTATTGAAAACATTACAAAAAAAAAGCCAAGCCCTTTTTCAATAATAATCCACCAAAAGGCTTTCCTGAATCTGGAAGGGGGTATGAAAATAAAATCTTGCATAAGAATACCCCCCCCCCCCATTGAAGCTACTGGGATTCACTCATGCTACTTGGTAATAATAAAACTTATATTATGACATTATTAAATTTGCTCCAAAGATGGACACAAAAGCTGAATTTTTAATCACCCGAGCAAAATAGACAGAAACAATACAGTAAGACTTCATCAGGTATATGATTACTTACTTTATTTTTACTAGTATTTATCCTCTTTGTTTGTCATTTACTAGTTTAATTTTATAATTCCATCTTGTTACTAACAATGTAGCCAGAACACTGAATTGAAAAATAGATGGCCTTCAAGTATAATGCCAGTTTTATAGTAGAATTTGAGTATAAACCACAGTTTATATAATTATCCAGTAAGTTTACCGCCGATATTTTCTGCCTCTTCTTTATCGGTGCGAACACAAAGCTCCTCCCACTTATTTGTGCACTTATTGTCCACTTATTGGTAGAGCCGGCCAAGTGGTTTTGTCAGTACTTGTTCCTTGTTCAGTATTCTTTGTCTACCCGTGAAAAGATCTAATGCCGCTTATGTTTATAGGTTCTCTGGAGCACTCGCACCTCGGTCCGGGTTCTTATAATGGGGGAGATAGGGAAAGATCATACTGCTAATTATATAAACTGTGGTATAAACTTACTAAAGAACCCTAATCTTTGAACCGTAGAAAAGCAATAGAAAATGAAACAAAAGTCCTATATGATGGACTCGAGCTTGAAAGACTTAGTAGAAACAAAGTAGTACGAGGGAAGTTGCATTCCAAGATGGTTGGTAGTATGTTTTGATTTTTCAAGTGCAGAAGATCAATGTCTTGTGGAGTAATATTCTGTACGAACTTGTGCTAGTTTTGTTCAGAGTTCTTGAGCAATGCTTTGCCCTTTACTTTTTAGCCTAAATAAATTACGGGGTACTGGTGCATTATGAGGTAATTGATGTATACAAAATGAACTAAACAATCCAAATAACCTGTCAAACTGCTTTTTAATTAGGAGACAGTGGACGATTTCCATTATAATTTAAGGCCTCATTGTGAATTCTCAGTATTTAAGGGATTGTTTTTTGGGGGGTTTAGGAGGGAGAAAGGTACCTAAGTTAGGTTACGTATTTAATGTATGCTGTGCTTTACCTCCCACACTCCTTAATGTGCAAATATATAGCCCAAATTTGTTTCTAAGCTATTGTTTACTCATCACATTTTATTTCATTTCATTTATCCTATTTCGTTTTAGAAAAATCTCCTAAACAGTAATGGAAATGCTGTTACTACAAAGGAGGAATGAGGGTCCTAAGAAAATGGAGACTCAAGAGCGCCTAGGACTTTGTTCGTTATAATACCGAGCCAGGAGTGCCTTGAAGCATTCCTTACCCGCTTAGAATTAGCTATCCCGGATATAATCTGCAAAAGGTAACAAGAAATACTTAGCCAGTTACTTGTCAACTGAAAAGATGTATGCAACTAGCCGAATAGCAACACTAATCATGTCTACTTCAGTATAAACATAGCTTATTTAGAAACTCCTAGAAGATGTGTCACATTTCACAATTACTGTCCCTTTTTGCTATCTGCCCGTAATTTTACAATTTTTTTGTCATTTTTGAAAAGATTGAGGTTTTTTACATGTGTAATTTTAGTTAAATTCCATTCTCCAGGGTTTCTTTACTGACCAATAATTTATAATTTTTGCTCGGGCAGTAGTCCCATTGACCGCTCATGTCATTTGAGTTTCATCAGTCGCTAAGGGTCAATAATCAGTCTTGTCATATAAGTGATCTTGGAATATTAAAACATGCACCAAGGGTATAGGCTAGTCTGCCTTTTGGGATTCAAAAATTTGTTAAGACTCTTCAAGTGACCCTCCCAACAGTAATTTTTAGTAACAGGCGAAAGATTATGATTGCGGGGGGCAACACTGATTTTTGCCATGTTTTTTTTCGCTTTGTCAATCATTTAGTTTATTATAAACTTCCAGGTACCACTTCATAGTAAGATTCGGGTGTCGACTAGTGCTAAGATCCTCCTACACAAATAGGATAATTTGGTTGCGGAGGGCCAGCACTGATTTTTGCCATTTTTTCGCTTTGTCGATGATTTTTGTTTAATATAAACTTTCAAGTACCACTTCATTGTAAGATTCGACGGTTGACTATGGCTGAGTTCCTCCCACACAAATAGGATTTAACACACTCAAATTTCTCTTAGAAGTAATAGGCATTTTCTTAACAGTAACAAATTGTTTCTAATAACCACAACCTTTATTTTTCGTCAATGATAATAAGTTATCTGTTAGAAGTAACAAGTTTTATGTCAATGATACCAAATTTTTTCATTATGATAACAATTTTTCTGAAAGAAGTAGCAAGATTACCTTAACACTCACAAATTTTCTCTTCGAAGTATCAACATTTTCCACCGAGAGTCTTATGACTCCTCCACACAATGAATTCTGATGGTTTTAGGACTCCTCCCCTTAGTCATAAGTCTTTTTAACGTTGAGCAAAGGTATAAGAGTTTGTTGAAGTACTTCTCTGGTTACACATTACATTAACAGCTTCCAGAATAATAGGACTATATGAAACAGAATTTTTTGGTTTGAAAAAATCATCTTGTGGCATGGGAGCCCATAAGCTGAATTCCAGGGGGGGGGGGGCAAACGTCGTCTAATTGCTACTTTTAATACTATATAATAGAAATCTCAGAACAAAAATATAAAAATAAGGCAGCATCATTCAGCTAGTGGGGGCAGGAGCCCCCCCCTGCCCCCCCATATGGGTGCCCATGTATTGTGGTGTTACAATTGAATGAGCATTTTTATTATTGTCTATGGAACTCAAAGAAATTGACTGTTATCATTGGTTAGTGAACTATGATATGTTTGAGTATGATAAAGGTTTATGGAGTACTACATTACGCCGTAAAAACAGACTGGTATTCTACGATAGAGTGATTACACCTATTGGGGTGTAAGGTACGGGGGTCACCACTTATTGGTGCAAAACTGGCGCAAAAAGGTTGCTTTGTCACTTACTCGAGGGGCCCTTGTCGGCCCAAATATTAGTGGGATTCCCGCGCTTACTCCAATGGTTCCGTGTCTATCGGGTACGTCAATGCCCGATTTACAATATACCCTGCCTTAGGGTACTATAGCGTGATCAAATGGTCCCAGGGGCCACTTTAAGGCCAAGGATTACCGGTGATATTTCTAACTATCTCCTTGGACTCAACCTAGGCTAAAAAGTCAAAGATTATATAGTATAAAAAATACTGTAATCAGTCACGCCACAAAAAGGAACTAACTCGCTCACTCTTCCAATTTTCCCCAGCCCACTCAGCCGGCCACGTGCCTGCGGCGGTGATGGTAAATTTTTCCAGCCAATCCGAGGGCTTACTAATTACTGGTCAAACATCCCCAACTGCACGCTTAATACCTCGTGGTCTCTGTAACCACCTACGCAATTAAAGAAGGACAGAAAAGGGCGCCACAAAAATTAAAAGAAAATTAATAATTATTACTAGGGGAAGGAAAATAATTAAGGGGCCAAAAGAAAAGAATCTGGGAAAGACATTTATCTGAACAAACTGGGACCAAGGGTTCCAACACCTTCCTCCTAAGATAAATGACCGCTACTGTGGTGGATTGGCTGGAAACTCAGACGTAAAATAAATTACATTAAACTCAAAATCATCAAACTTGTATCTTCTCTTCTTTCTTCCACCAATGCCTGTACTTTCACCGCTTGGCTCAGGATTCGTCGTCATCCCCACGTCTCTACCGTAGAACCACCTTGGTCTAGATCATATAGCATCCGTATTTGGTTTTGAAAATTGAAGTTCCCAAGATTCGCAGAAAATGATCGTGCGCAGCATAGTCAAAAATGCAAATTTTCTCGCTCTCACGAATTTACATTTGAGAGGATCAGAGAATCAGTTCCTGTCACTTTCAATGGTGCCAGCCATCATGAAAAAATTTTGGATGCACTAGCCTCTTAATTTCCATCTGTGGAAACAACCCCACATCTCAATAAAAAAAGTAAATTGTCCCTTGGCATAACTTCAAACAATCCCAGACCGAAAATACACAGGCCTCTGAAAACGATAGGGGAACAGGGAAATAAAGTAAAATTTTGAGCGAACCATGAATCTCTTTTTTCTGGGTCCCATCCGCTAAAATAATCGAATGAATAATGCTCGGCGATGAGAGATGAAAATAATATTGAAGACTGGAAAGACAAGGCCTCCGTAAAGGGATCACAACTTGTCCGCCAGTTGTGCATTGAGGAAAAGGGCAATCTTTCATATCTTCCCGCAGGGGATCTTCCAGAAGGAATTCCTCCCCCTCATAAAGGAACAAACCCTCTTTTGAGTTGATAAGACCAATATCAGATTTCTTCTCAAATTTCTTCAATCCAACCCAAAATTCAGTACCTTTCAATCTTTCCGTAACCCGTTATTGACAAGTCAATTCTCTGTCATGATTATCTGTAGTTTCTCTTAATATGTCATGGGTCTTCTCCTCCCTCCTAAGTTTTTTCTTCTTATTGTAATTTCGTAGTTTTCCGAGTGGCTCTTGGACCTATTTGTCCCCCCTATTATTTATGTTATCAAGGCAGAGCCCATTCAAATTTTTTTTATTTTTCGCCACTGCAGGCTGAATCTCAAAATTTTTCCTCTTTTGTAGACTTCTCTTTTCATCTCTACTTTTCTCAATTTTGTCATTCGCGCAAAATAATAAATCATCGTTAAATCTGAATTGGACTCTAGTGTCCATCTTTGACTGCCTTTCTTTATTGTAGTTCCGCTTAATATCTTTCTTCTCTCTTTTAGTCTTCTTTATCCCTACCACAGCAACAAATATTTTGTCATCAAATGGGAACTGAACTCCGACATTTGGTTTTTCATATTCTACTAAAATTTCTCGATTTTTACGAGGAAAAGCGCGTACAATAAATTTTGTCTCCTTATTCTCTGGTACAATCAGTGCTTCATTTTGGCCTGTAGCCTACTTGTTCGGGTCTCATATTCATTCAAAGTGTTTTCAAGTTTTCCATTTTCTGGAAATTCTACCGAAAAATTATTCTCGTGCGTTTTATTTTCAATATTTTGTGGTCTTTTTACTTCCACATTCCATTTTTGTGGATTATCAACTTTTTGAACATGCGTATCGAGTATTTGTTTTTCCGACAGGGTGGCATAGCCCACCCATTGGTTTTATGGGCCGGTCCACCTTCCCCCGTAGGCAATAAAGTATTATGTTTTCCTGTAAAAGTGTTTAATGTCTGGTAATTTTCAGTTTCTCGCGATGGATTCTTAGACAAATTATTATGGCTATGTGACAGCCAAGAAGTTAGTTGTGATAAAATCTCACTTTCTGGGATTCACCCGTGGGCATCAATTGGGCCTATCATGGTTCTTTTAAACTCTTGGTGATATCTTTCTTCTTTCTCTCTAGCTATTTTATCATTCTCCTTTTTTTGTTCTCTGGCTATTCTATCAGCCTCTTCCTTTCATTCTCTCGCTAATCTCTCCTTCTCCATGAAATTTAATAGTTGTTGTGTCATATCTATTTGAGTTTTTTTTTAGCGAGCTCCTGCTGGATCTCAATTCAATACTGCTCCTTCTACTCGGACTACTTTGATTCCGTCTGTCATTATTTCTTCTTAATTCATTTTCTAAATCTGTTCGTTCTATATCCGTATTGTCTCTTTCTTTATAGGCTACTCTAGCCCTTTCGTCCTGTTTTCTATTCTTTCTAATTTCATCATTTTTCAGCCTGCATTTTTTCCTTATATTCTTGGTGCTCTCTCTCAAAGGCCTCCATATTTGCCTTTCTTTCTATTTGCCTACTTTTTCTATGGGCTTCACTCGCCCTTCTCGGTCTAGAGTTAATCTTATCTCTGTCCGACATTATTCCAAAATTCCATGTGTTATTATTTCTTCTTAATTCATTTTCGAATTCATTTGTTCCATATCTGTACTATCTCTATCCCACAACTCTCCTTCATTTGGCACAGCCTCTGAGGGGTGAGTTCGTTTAGTTTTTTCACATATTATTTTTTCCTTGTTTATTTCGTACCCCCTCATTTTACCGCGTATACTTCTTTCCGATTATATTATCTCTTAATTAATTGGTCAATCGTGGTAAACTCAAAAACTGCCACGCGAAAATTATGGTACGCAATTAATATTGTCAATTATTAGCTCCGTGTAATTAGATTAAACAATTTTCAAACAACCGGAATATCTAAACTTCATTAGTGATTAACGACTTCTTTCACAACAAGCAGTTTTATGCGAGTGAAATATATCTTCGAAAAACGAATTAACAGGGGTTGGACGAGAAAGCAAACTGAAAAACCACGTGAATATTCCACTAGTGAATTAGCTGGACTAAACTCAAACAGAGGAACTACTCTGTAAAAAAAAAATTATGTATCCTCCCTGGATACTCGTATTCCAAATATAATCTCCTCCTGGGCAGATTACTCAATAAGAGAGGTGCCTCTCACCTTCCTGGTCCAATGTGTGCACAAACTTACAAATTCTCCTAATTTGCCGTACTCAATACTCTTATAACCTTTGTCACTGAAGATTACATCTAAGTCCGCCAATTCACTCAAATAATAACCCATGTTTCAACGTTTTCTTATGTGTTCTTAAATCCTGTAATATTTTTCAATGCGGATATTTCCCCACTTCAAACTCAACTCATTCATTTCACGTCATTGTTTTTTATATTTGTCTAAGAAGGCACACAGCCTATTATAGACCTTCATAATTCTATTAATTGTTTGCGTATTTTTGTCTTTTTATATGTTACAACAATAGGCTACTTTCTAGGCCAAATTAACCCGTCTCTTCGAAAACGCAAAATTCTTTTACTATCAGTGCTGTTGATAGCTCCTTTTCTTGCTGCCACCACTTATTGGGTTGATTTATACCACTGGCACCACTTATTAGGAGGTAAGGTACGGGGGTTACCACTTATTGGTGCAAAAATGGAGCAAAAAGGTTGCTATGCCACTTACTAGAAGGGGAGAACCCCTTGTCGGCCCAAATGTTAGTGGGATTCCCGCGCTTACTCCAACGGTTCCGTGTCTATCAGGTACGTCAATGTCCAATTTACAATATACCCTGCCTTAGGGTACTATAGCGTGATCGAATGGTCCCAGGGGCCACTTGAAGGCCAGGGGTTACCGGTAATATTTCTAACTATCTCCTTGGATTCAACCTAGGCTAAAAAGGCAAAGATTATATAGTATAAAAATCTTATTGTAATCAGTCACGCTACAAAAAGGAACTAACTCGCTCACTCTTCCTATTTTCCCCAGCCCGCTCAGACGGCGGCGTGCCTGCGAAGGGGTGATGGGGTGGTGGTGAATTTTTCCAGCCAATCTGCGGGCTTACTAATTATTGGTCAAACATCCCCAACTGCGCACTTAATTCCTCGTGGTCTGTGTAACCAACTACGCAATTACAGAAGGACAGAAAATGGCGCCACCAAAATTATAGGAAAATTAATAATTATTACAAGGGGAAGGAAAATAATTAAGGGGCCAAAATAAAAGAATCTGCGAAGAACATTTATCTGAACAAACTGGGACCAAGGGTTCCAACAACACCACATAATAAAAGTGGTCAAGAACTAAGAAACGTTCAGGAAGAAGTCAGATAAATTTGCAGCTTTTTCGGGGTTGAAGCACTATACGTAAAGGGTAACGTAACAGATAAAGTTTTAATTCGAAACTGTGACTCTAGGATTCCACTTTTCAATTTAGAAGAATTTAAGTTTCCTTAATTTGATAGGGCTTATCACCGTCCTGAACATGAGGTTAGATTCTTCCTGCAGTTGTTACCTAGGGACATACCTGATCGAGATAAGTGCATAAGATACAGTAAAAACTATTCTATATCATGGGATCCTCATTTGCGAATGTTTAACAGTGAACTTAAGTATTATTTTTATGTAAATATGTGTTAAAAAAATAATATGTTTAAGCAATAAATTTCTCTAAGCTTAACCCCTCTTTATTTTTCAGAATATTTCTATTCATTCAAGAAATAATTCGCCTCTTGGATACACAATACGGAAATTTCATTTACGAACTTATGAAAAAATTGTAAGTAAGTAACAAACTTTCTTGAATTCGTCTCTAGGTTAAACAATACGGAAATTTCATTCAAGAAATTATGAAAAAATTGTAAGTAAGTAACAAACTCCTTCTTGAACTCACCTCTTGGATACGCAATAAAGAAATTTCATTCAAGAAAATATGAAAAAATTCTAAGTAAGCAACAAACTCTTTCTTGAATTCGCCTCTTGGATACACAATATAGAAATTTCTATAACGCTTCTTGGATAATACATAAATGAAAAGAAATTGTAAGTGACAAACTCCTAGAAGTAACAAGTATTCTGTCAAAGATACCAAATTGTTCTTAGAAGTAACAGGTATTACTAAAGTGATAACACGTTATCTGTTAGAAATCACAAGTTTTCTGTAATAGATATCAAATCTTAGAAGTAATATTTTTTCGTTATGATAACAAGTTTTCTAACAGAAGTAGCAAAATTTCCTTAACACTAACAAATTTTCTCTTCGAAATATCAACATTTTCTCTTGATACTAAGAAACTTTAACTTAACACACTCAAATTTCTCTTTAGAAGTAACAGGTATTTTCTTAACAGTAACAAATTTGTTCTAATACCACCGAGTTTCCAGTCAATGATAACAAATTTCTTATAGAAGTAACAATTTTTTCGTCAGTGATAACAAGCTATCTGTTAGGAGTAATAAGTTTTTTGTCAAAGATGCCAAATTTTTTTTAGAAGTAACAATTTCTTCGTTATGATAATCAAGTTTTCTGTCAGAAGTAGCATGTTTTTCTTATCACTAAAAAATTTTCTTAACAAACTCAAATTTCTCTTAGAAGTAACAGTTTTTTTCTTATCAGTAACAAATTTCTTCTAATAGCACCAAATTTTCCATCAAAGATAACAAATTTCTCAGAAAAGTGAGAAATTTAATCAATGATAATAACTTTTCTGTTGGAAGTAGAAGGTTTTCCGTCAAAGATACCGAATTTTTCATAGAAGTAACAATTTTTTTCGTTTATGATAACAAGTTTTCTGTCAAAAGTAGCAAGTTTTCCTTAACACTAACCAATTTTCTCATCGGAGTAACAAAATTGTCCTTGATAGTAACAAACTTTTACTTAACAAACAGAAATTTCTCTTAGAAGTAATAGATATTTTCTTAACAGTAACAAAAAATTCCTAATAGCACCAACCTTTCCATCAATGATAATAAACTTCTCTTAAAAGCAACAATTTTTCGACAATAATAACAAGTTATCAGTTAGAAGTAACAAAATTTCTGTCAATGATACCAAATTTTTCATAGAAGTAACAAATTTTTCGTTGTGATAACAAGTTTTCTGACAGAAGTAGCAAGATTTCCTTAACAATAACAAAGTTTTCTCCTCAAAGTATCAACATTTTCCCTTAATACTAACAAACTTTTACTTAACACACTCCAAATTCTCTTAGAAGTAACAGGTATTTTCTTAAAAGTATCAAATTTCTTCTAATAGCACAATGTTTTCCATCAAAGATAATAAATTTCATATAGAAGTAACAATTTTTCTTTAGTGATAACAAGTTATCTGAAGAAGTAACAAGTTTTCTGTCAAAGATAGCAAATTTTTCTTAGAAACAACAATATTTTCGCTATGGTAACAAGTTTTCTGTCAGAAGTATTAAGTTTTCCTTATCACTAACATGTTTTCTAATCGAAATGACAACATATTCCTTAATACTAATAAACTTTTACTTAAAACACTCAAACTTCTATTAAAAGTAACAGATTTTTTTCTTAGCTGTTACAAATTTCTTCTAATACCATAAGGTTTTCCATCAAAGATAACATATATCTCATAGAACCATTTTTCGTCAGTGATAACAAGTTATCTGTTAGAAATAACAAGTTTTCTGTCAAAGATACCAAATTGGTCTTAGAAGTAACAGGTATTTCATTAGTGATAACATGTTTTCTGTTAGAAGTAAAAATTTTTAACTCAAAGATACCAAATTTTTCTTAGAAGCAACAATTTTGTTGTTGTGATAACAAGTTTTCTACCAGAAGTAGCAAGTTTTCCTTAGCACTAAAAAATTTTCTCTTCGAAGTATCAACTTTTTTTCTTTAATACCAACAAACTTTTACCTAACACTACCAAAGCTTTCCTAGAAGTATCATTTTTTCACCTGTGATAACACGTTTTCTGTCTGAAATGGCTAAATGTCCAGCAAATATAACAAATATATAAGTTATTCATAATTCTGCCAGAAGTAGCATGTTTTCTTTAACAATAACAAGTTTACTCTTTGATGTATCAACTTTTTTCACATTTATTCATAAATATTCATATCACATTTATCCATAAATGTAAGAATTGTGGTAAAACAGTTTACACTTATAGTGTAGATGTTAAATACGACATTGAAGAATAAACTGAATTTCTTATAGAGGTGGCTTATAA
The DNA here is from genome assembly GCF_049724085.1 of Artemia sp. Qi Xiang Cuo. Taxonomy (NCBI): domain Eukaryota; kingdom Metazoa; phylum Arthropoda; class Branchiopoda; order Anostraca; family Artemiidae; genus Artemia; species Artemia sp. Qi Xiang Cuo. The sequence continues at coordinate 48,949,429 of NC_142812.1, forward strand.
CCCTGTTTATCTTATACACGTTCTATCAGTAGAGAATTATATCTTTTGACTTCATATGACTCCACAGTCTGACGTTACAAAAGCTAAATATTCAAAATTATGATGTAACATGCTTTTGTTGACATATTGTCAAAGGAAAATTTGAGGCTTTTTAATCGAAGTGAGCTACTTGGAGGTTGGGAGGAAGGAGTCCTTGGAGGTTGAGGCCCTTGGTCATTAGAGTCATTGATGGTTGCGGTCCTTGATGGTTCAATCCATAACCATCTCACTGGTTGATTTCTAAGGATGGTCCTGCATTTCTATATTAAAATTCTTTTCTTGGCATCTACAACTTTATCAGTTTCAAATTTTTTTTAGTATACTTTATTGTTAAAGAATATTATACATTAGCCCCATCCCCCAATATGTACTTGGGAATTATAAAGAGCATCCCCGAGAAGTGAAAGCGATGTCAATTCACGTGATCTTTTCTTAGCGCATATGACTCTATTAGTTTCAACTTTTTAACATACTCCAATTCTATAGCATATTTTATATTGGCAAGCCGTAGACATATTTCATGGCATCTTGAGAAAAAGTTGGAGGGAGGGGACAACTTGGAGGTTAGGGGGGCCCCTTCGACTTAGGGGGGCCCCGTCGACCCCCCCCCCCCTCTTTCGACTTAAGCTAAATCGATAGGAACTGTGTGTAAAAGCATTGGTTTTACTCGGATTAATAACAAAGGTGTATAAAAGCATTTAAAAAGGGCAAATCTAGAATCAAATTCGTAACATTGTGCTTCCTGGTCCCTGTTCTTCACAAAACTATCCCATTTTTCAACTCGAATGGTACATTCTATAATTTGCGCTTCTTCCTCTTCAGTTAATGGAAATGCACTCCAAACATTATATATGCTAGTTGGGGGTATTTTTATCTCCACTATCCGAATTTTCTTGTTTCGTTTGGTGGATGTTGACGTTTTCCTTAAATATGAATTAAATTAAAAGTAATTTATGTTGAAACGTTGAATGTATTTTCCGTGGGGGTAAACGCCGGTCACCGTTATTGTCATCCCTGGAAGCATGTCCATGCGACCTTTCGACTATTTTGGAAAAGTTAATTTTCAGAAATTTTGATCTCCAATGCCAAAGGAGGGCCAGTGGGGACAAGAAAAGTCACAGAAGAGAGGTTCATCATTTTTTATCCTTAAAAGTACTAGAACATTCCAGGCTTGAAGAAACTGTTTGGACCTAATGAATAACTGGGAGCACATTTCCTACATATTTGAAGGCAAATAAGCCGAATGGCCAAAAGAAATCATATTAAGATGTCGCACAAGCAGAAAAAAATGCGCACTAGCTACTCTTTAGTTTGCTTTTCATTTTGATGACAAAAAGTGTTTACTAGCTTTCTCACGCCAATGCGCGTGTCGCGGCGAAAGTAAAACGGAAAATCTGCTAAAACGGAAGCCAATCTAGTAAATTTTTTTGCCCATAACTAGTAAATCCCAAATGGTCCAAGTGGCAACGCTGATTGAGGAAAGGGTGCTTTTTTAACTAGGTAAAGGGGAAAACTTTACAATGGGATTAGCCCAATTTTACAATATGTTAACTACTACATGTCAAAGATGTAACTGAAATTTCAATTTCATGAAGATATTAAACTGAAATCCCAAAAAACAATCATTTTCAATTAATCTTTCTGAGCGAATCGGTGCGTAAAAAAATTTCACCCTTGTCTCTAATTTATCAGCTATGAATTCTGACATCAAACAAACACTGGGTTTTCAATGGCTATAAATAAGGCTTGCACTGGACCGTCCCTTTTGCTTTCAATAATTAGTTTCCTTGTTGATTTAGTGGCTTGAAATTTCGCACTTCGTCATAAAAAATACTGGATTTGAGACAAAGTCCCAAACTTTAGGATTCAATTCACTAACCAAGATATATTCAATTGGCGCCGTCGTCGGCATTATTATCAATAGAATCCGGTGATAAATCTTTTGAGAACACAAGCCTACTAATGAGCTTCATTAGAACATTAGAACAGGAGAACAGGAGAATGAGCTTCATTAGAACAGGAGCAAATATCCACATGTTCTCAAAAATTATTAATGTTATGATTTGAGATTAATTTTTAAAGTGGCAGAACTGCAACATTAGTTTATTCCTACTTATCAAAAAAAGTTTGATAAATACAAATAAATTAAAAGGAATTTTTCGTGTATAAAAATTTTAAATTCTTAAGTTTTATATTGTTTCTTATATTTTAAATTTTGCTTTAAGCTTTAAATGTGCTATGGTTTTGATAAAAGCGATGTAACAAGTATAAAAAATAGCATAAACATTTTTATTACGGAAAGAGGTACATCTGCTTAAATTCTTTCTTGTTTTCTATTAAGAGGTTTATCTTTGCTATAGTCACAGCTTCAAAATTAGTGCCTTAGTGAAAAACTCGATAAAGATGTATTTCTCAATGTATCACAAACTTCTATGGGATTCATAATGCATCTACAGTTAAACAGTGTTGTAATTCATAGGACCCTACGTTTTCTAGGTTTATTAAAATCGTATAATATAAACTCCCCTGTAACGGTTTGGGGTGTCCAATTATAACATTCAGGGAGTCTTGATGCGGGAGGGGCAAGTAGATATGAAATAATTACTCAGGGGTGGATCTGCGGGGTGTGTTGGGGGGAGGGGGTGGCTGCCTGCCCTGGTTGCAGGCTCGTAAGGGGCACTGGCTCATAAAACACCTTTAGATTTTATCAAATGAAATTGGAACCATAATTAACCACCCTAGGTACATTCCAGTGTTTGGAGTAGAGAGTAAGCGTTGCTTTATTCGTGGAGTGGTAGGAATAGAAGAGGAGACGAGTGAAGTGTCATGGGAAAATGTCCTCTCCTTTGGAAATATCAGTAGAGGGCAGAGTACTATTTCAGGGCTTACAAGACCATAGGTCGATATAAAGATTCAGGGCTAAGTGACGTCACAGCCATACACCTTTTTCTAGGCCAATCAGAGAGCTACAATACTAACGGGAGTGACATCAGACCTGACTTCCAGGAATTTTAGCATTGGATTTGCGTAACAGGCCCAAGAGGTCCTAGCACCCACTCATAGCAACCAAAACTAATATAAGGAAGAATTTTCAGTATAGTTGTTATTAGTGTTAGAATAGAATTCAAGGAGAGAGAACAGTTTGACTATACTCGTTTATTTATTTACCAGGATATATATTTGCAATAATGAGTGGTATATTCACACTATTAGAAGTTGATAGTGGAGCTGGTAGCAGCAGCAATGTAACAAGAGTACCAAACATTGCAGTAGAAATCACAAGAGGTTCTCGACTTTGTCTTGAATGGGATGAAGTGTGTGCAAGATACGTGTTATCTTTGAGTAAATTTAAATTGGAAGAACAGTTATGCTTCGCTGCGAAAGTCTATATAGTACATATGCATAGACTTCAAAGTGCTTTAAATGCAATAGCGAAGCATATTGAGCACAATAAGTTATATTGGTAATTGTCTGTGTAATATATTATTGTTGTAATTATGCTCACACACAATAAAACTGTTTCGAAATCGAAAATGTTCTCTTCCTTTTTTGTTAGATTTTTTTAAGTAGGTTATCGAATATTCTTGAAGTAGATTGAATCATGGTTCGTCTAGAGTCAGCAGTGAGAGTGTTAGGATTGAAAAATGAATGAATTTGTAAAAGAGAGAATTATGTCTAATCTTGTGATTATGGAAACACGTTTGATTCTAGATGAGGATTTTCTCGAGTTATCTTTTCAATGGAAAATATTTTCTCAAAGAACACTTGACAATATTATGGAGAATAATTCTCCACCGTTGGACTAATAAATGCAGCTTTTACGACGTGACTCAAATGCTTTTACTCAATTTATTGATATATTAGTTAAATCAAAGCAAAATAATATCGTTGATATACTTTTTAATACATTACCATAGATTCTATCTAGATGACTCTCTCTTCAAAACAGGTTATGTAACGTCAAAAAGTTACTCCTCTCTCTCTCTCTCTCCCCCTCTGAATTTATCGAACGCAGATCAGTTTCATTTTAGCTGTGAGAGAGTTAACACTGGAAACCAAAAATTTTATATACATGTCTACTATGTAAGCATAGTCTTGGCTGTTGGTCATCATGTGGGAATTTTACAATTACTGATGAGTATAATGAAAAGTGCAAATTATGCAATCCATGTAAATTACATAGAGGAAATGCAGTAGAAATTAAAGGCTGTATTTCATGTCTTGAAGAGATTTGTGAATCTCACCCTAAAGGGCAACTATTGTCAAATTGTCATTATAACAAATGTGATCAGTGGGAGAATACTTATCCTGGTATGATTGAAAAGAACCCTAAACGAGATTTCAGTTTATTTCTACGAGATTGGTATTGTCGTGGTTTTAAATTATTTTGGGAGGAAGAATCAGGACTACGATTAAACTGTTGGGGTAACAAGACAATTTGGTTTCTACGTCATCTTTGTTACGACACTGCCTATAAACCTAGTGATATTTATTTGGCTGTTACAGAATGTGATTCACCACTTGAAAACACTGTATGTGATATTGCTTCAAATAGACAAATTGAAACACGTAAATTTCACAATATGAATGTAAATAGTAGCATTGACTATACAAAGTGATATGATATGAGTGAAGTTACATTGTACTGTAGAAAATGTGACCCTGACTTTGCAGCCAATCAAGATTAATATATAGTGAATTAAAATGATATACCAGCATTACTGGTTCTCGACAGCTGCCTGTAGACAGAAGAAGAAGAAGAAATCTAAAGTGAAGAATAAAGAGAATTTTGTTTTGTATATACATTTTTTTATTAATAAACAAATTTACATATATTTTTAAAAAACTTTACTCGTAGGGCACTAAAATCCATTTTATACAGGTCAGAGAGCATATTTTCCACCATAAAATCGTTCAGACGTGAATTTTTTACGTAAATGTTGAGAAACTGCTTGTAAGTATAACCACGACATCTGAAAACGAAATATAGTAGCGCATGAAAACCGCAGCTTTTAGTCGTTAGATCCTGCACTCTCTTCCGGTTTTGAATAATAGTTTTCCAACTGCTTTCAATATAGTTGTTCATGTGTGGAGGATAGAATGTATAGGGTAGGCCGAGAGGATATAAAAATTCAATAGTCTTCATTGTTTGAAAGATGCACAGCCAATGACCGGTCTTCACAGTTGACGGACTGCTATTAACAATGATAATTGTATTGTTTGCACTTTGAATTTTCCCAAGGAATTCTGATGCTAAACAATAGGATCTGTATTGGGACATGTAGGGGCCCATATTAAACAAAATGATTATTTGACTAGTGTTCAGGGTGGAAGGTCTAGTAGAACACTGCCTTCGGGAGTGATTTCCAATAGGTTTCAAATTGATTTAACGAGATTAGTGCGATACTCTCAGGTAATGGGTCGGTAGATATACACTCTAAACGTACACTTCCCGTTCGTACTATACTCATATCTTAAGTGCCAGACAAGTCTAGTACAATGGTACCATGTATTTTAGCGAACATTTCTTTGGTTATACCATTTTCAAATAGTTGTGAATCATGATCTAGGATTTGCATTGTCAACTCATTCAATGTACAATACGATTTATCAAAAGATGGATTGTAGAGTGGGATTACATTTACTTTATATACAAGAGATGAAAGCCCAAACATCTCAAATTTATGTGGACAACCTGTTCACGATCCTATTGCACTAGCACTTTAACAAATGCCAATGCTAATTTTGATGAAATTTCGCTATTGATAAAGGATGAGTCGGTGAAGGCGCGCGAGCCTGTGGCAATATGACGTTGATTTGTAATTGTATGAGGAACAAGTAGTTTAGTATTATTTCCACTGGCTCTCAGTTTTTTACTGCCAAAGCAACAGAACTCATAACCTGCTGCTTTCGTACATTTAATATTCCCAAGGTGAGAGAGAGTTACATCAGGATTGACATGAAGTTCCTTTCGTAAAATGAAATTGGATGGAGCAAGTGTCAATTTTACATCCACTTTAATATTTGGTGGTAGCCATTTGGGTATATTAAATATCTCATGTAAATCTATAAATCTCAAAGACATGTCCATAAAGTAGTCTTCGTTGGAATAGATTTGAAAGTGGATATTATCGGAGAGCGGTTGTTTTGGATAGAATTGTTCATAGTATTCATGTTTTGCAAATTTTATATTAACATTTTCTGTATTGAATAGATTTAAAGATGAAGTGATTGAAGGATGGGAATCCTTATGCGGTAGATATGCCATTGTTCAGTCTATGAAAAGAAATCCTGTTGCGATCTAACAATTCTTTTCCTTGGGCTTCTTCTTCTTCTGCTTGTTGTAGTAGTAGCGGTCTTTTTCCTTCTTTTCTTTGACAGGAGTGAGGTCTTTTGTTTCTGACCTGAGTAGAGACTGATTAGTGATGCACTGTTTCTCAACCTTTATAGACCTTTTCCATTTTGTCCAGATTTCAATTGCTGGCCAAAAGATCGTGCATTGAACCTGAGATTTTCCGAAGCACTTTCTTTGAAATCCTTGCTAGAGCCCCAATTATATAGTGTAGAGGATGTAAAATCTGTCGCAGCCGATACAATATATTTTTTTAGCCAGGGGTAGTGCAGAGCGAAACAGCTTAGCAAACCAACTGCCAAGACCATAGCCAGACATTGATGAACGACCTTTGTAATAGTCCATTCCATTGCTCTTTTGTCTTGGATCAAGAGTAGCAACAAACCAGTCAATATCAGGACAAATGAATACTACTTTTCTATTAGACATCTTGTTATTGGACACTGACAACGATGGGTCTAAAATGACATGTAATCAAAGCCAAACCTTTTGATATTGCTAAAGGATCACATAATTTAGTTCTTAGTGTTAAAAGACAGAGTTTCAAATAGGAAGTGTTTACAGTGATATAATGAAGATGCTTTATATTGTAATGATGAATATGAACATGACTGGTTTTTTTCAAGAACTCGTAGGAGGGGAACTATTGCTATTGCCAACTCTTGATGTTTTAACAAATGAAGCATATAGAAATATACAAGTGTCCGAGGAGAAGGCAGGCGGATAGTCAGCAAAAATAATATTAGTGTTTCCGGCACTTTTACCACCGATTATATTGAATTTAAAGCCAAGAACATCTTTTAGATTATCATTGAGAATAACCTTTTCATTGGCAATGGGTGAACTAATGTAGATCTTGCCCAATTCATTTGAAAAGTTGATATGAAAGGCTTCTTTTTTACGAGCAGAAATTCTTTTATTGATAGTACGACACAAATCATTCATACCACTGAGTTCCTCGTATGGTAATACAAGATATGGATATTCCAACCCATTGATCCTTTGAATTTTATGTGGATCACTAAAGGGTGGTGGCCAATCATAGGGTCTAATTTTCATATCATATATGTGATATTTTCTCAGGATATCGTATGTATTTTTGAGAATATAATTGACAAGAGCCACTTCATACGCGCCGTCGAATTTGATGGTGGGAGAGAGTTTCGTCCAAAAATCACTTGTTTTATTGGATCAGATACATTGGACATGATTGTCACATAGAAATCACTGGGCATTGTTAATATCTTCAACTGCAACCCAAGAATCAAAATCAAAGTTGTATCCTCGCCAACAAACAAGCAACTGTCTCTTGCCCCTTCGAGTACGACTCTTTAATATCTTTTCAATTTGATAAATGTCACTATTGTTTCTAACTTTTTGTAGTTAATAATCATAAATACCGGAGAATCTCATCATCTTTGGTGTCTCACAGATCATATGTTACGAGTTCAGTGTATAGGATTTTTAACACTTTAATAAGTTCATTGGACCATAAATAATTTCCTTTTTTTAAAAATATTAGCAGTTCTATTAATTCGAACAGTATCGCCAACATTGAATTATTTCTTCAAATTTTTTTCACTGGAATGATGTTTAAGAAAAGTGTCAAATGTATTTTCACGGCGATGAGCTTCCTGAGGGCTAACATTGGACAGAGAACGATGGGGTAGATGGCTATATATTTGCATGATTTTATCTAAATCATGGATAAAAGAAGCAGTATTTTTCAGTGTACAATATCTCGAGATTAATAGACGGATCGTTCTTATCAATAGTTCAGCCAATGCAGCCTTTATCGGTCTATGAATATGATAGAGCTCTGTACTATATTTCAATAGAACCTTTTCTACATGTGGATTAACAAATTCGCTACTACGATCACTTTGAATTTTTCTATACCAATCTTGTTCAAGAATACTTTCTAAGGCCTGAGCAACTTCAACTCCTCTCTTTGATTGCAATGGAATAGCACATGAATAGCCACTAAAGACACTGATTGCCACTAGAATATATTTTTAGGGTGTATTGTGTCGTCGTTGAATCTCATCTGAAGTTAAAAGATCTGGTTACATTATATGCAGTGGGAAAAAGCCTTTAATTTGTCGATATTAATTGCCATGAATCCTATGATTTCGATGTAGAGTGTAACCGGGTCATTTTCTAGATGCACTTTTGAATTTTTTTAAGTGTTGACACCGCCACTGACAACGACAACTTTAGAAAGTGTTGTGGGGGAACTTAGACTTCCCACTTCACCAATATTTTCATAAACATGTTTTAAAACTTCAACCATTTTGAACGCAAACACGCAGTGTAATGCCCGCTACCCTTTTGCACACTGGAGGATTGTGCTTGTGACGGTGAGTTGATATCAATACGTCTTCGGTTTTGTCAAGCAAACACTATCGGTTTTTATCAAATCCTTGCTGCTGCTACTTCTAGGAATGCTAGTTTTTTCCAAGATTGATTTAAAATCTCCTTCTTTTTCTTCTCCTTTTTTAAATGGTGTTGTCGTTTTTGGTGTTGCTGTTAGAGGACTGACAGCTCTACTATATTCCTTTAATTTCTTTAAAATTTTCTTGTTGCCAATAAGACTTTTGGGGAAGTTTGATGTATTTAGATAGCTGCATAGATTATTGTCAAATGATAAAATCCTTTACGATTTGTAACCAAATCAAAAATGAAATCAAGTAGATTATAACTTTTTCCTTGAATTATAATTCGTTTCCCTGCGCTATCGACTTGAACTTGACAATCATCACTTTCCAACATAAGTTATGTTAATACTCTTTTACTCTTTTCTCGATATGTGTGTTGCAGGAGGTTTCCAATAGTTGTCACTGTTGAATTCAGTTCCTTCTCCTTTGATTGTATTGTTATTGTTGCTGCAGAATCTTGAACAGATGTTTCCTTTTTGGGTTGAGAATCAATGACACTTACACAATCATCTTGGTAAATTTCATTTTCATTGATTCCTGCCTGGTTTTTTATTCAGTGTCTATTCTGTCTTTGTACAGGAAACTTCGAAAGGTTATATTCTCGTTTTTTTTTTTTATCTTTTTTGTTATTGTTTAGCACTGAGGACGAATTGGTAGAGGTCCTTGTCGAAATATTTGCTTATATTGTGTCTTCTTAATGGGTCGCTGGCTGACAAAATCCTCGTTTTTTCACCCTTTTTTATTTTATTTTTGATTTTGTTACTTTCTCTCTTCTCTGAGTTTCGTTTGTCAATGACACTTCCATTGATTGGTCTCTCACGATGGGGCTTATGTTTGTCCTCGTGACGAAGTGCATTTTGAAGTAAAACTAGCTTTTTATCAGTTCAATTCAATTCAATTTATTAAATACTACAAAAAATACATAAATACACTTAAGTGCTAGAGGTCCCAAGAAGCATCGGCAATATTTTCATCATTAATGAATTTGCTTAGATTATTCTCAAAGTGTTCAATTGGTGAGAGGACAAATTCTATTGGAGTCAATTTGCAGGGTTTAGCCATCTAGAGAAAATCGTTTACAAGTCCAGCGGTTATTGGCAGTAAAAGTGTAAAAAAGCTACCGCCTGCTTGAAAGAGACGTTTTCTTTTAAAATCTTTTAGTTTTTTTTGAAAGCCAAGGCACGTACAATGAAACGATGTTGCTTTTGTCTGTTGTCTAACACCTTCTGGCAACTGTACATTGCCCTTGGTTAAATTTAAACAAAGTTCAGATATTAGATTAATAAATTCTTTGTCAACACTATTTTTTAGTATGGTCTTCCTAAGTGGGAGTTTTAAAGTGCTTAAAACAAAAAAAAGTATCTATTTTCGTGTAGTTTCTTCACTGTCATAATGACAACTAATAGCCTTTTCTACTGTTCACCGGAAGATATTTTGTAATTTCCTTGACGAGAATATCAGTGACTACACGAATCCTGGGGTGTATTCTGATTAAGATCCAAAAGAATGTAGCCGTAGGGTTTACTTGTCCCCTGACTATACGCTGAAAGAAGAAATTTTTGAGCACCGGGATATATTTGTTTTTTGAGAGTAATTAGAGAACTTGAAACACGAACAACTCGTTAGATAATAGAGAAGGTGGAGTTCAAAGCAAGGGATTGCATACACTTGTTCTGATGAAACAGATTGTATAGAACTACTGCTATGGAAATGTGTTCATGATGTGAGCAAACAGTAAACAGTTGTAGCATTTCTTGAGACCATTGTTCAATGGACTTAGCTAAATCCTCAATAATCACCTATGAGTTCGGCTAAATACTATTGAAAACCGCAAGTCCTGGTATGAATTGTATTGGCATAGATATAGCAGCAGCAATAGCTTTTATTTTATCATATGACTCCTGCCATACACTATATCAAATGTAATTTTTTTTCGGTTTTTCCAAAAACATTTTTTTTACAATTTTTAATTATTTTAGCCAAAAGTGTCGTTTTCCCCGACATTGACGGACCACAGAGAGACGATCTGAATTGTGTTTTAAATTGATACATGCTGCAGTTGATGTAATTGGACTACAACTAACTGTAAACCATACTTGTCTAATGAATAAATAATAATTTCCCCCTAGACTACAGTAGTCTTCCTAGTAAGATATTCAATAAAAACAACAACAACAAAAACAAATCTAAGAATAATATTTTTGTTTTATTAGCAACACTTTTTGTACAAAAATCAATAATGACAATAGCAACAGAACAGAACAGCAACAACAATTTAAGAATCATATTTTTCTTTTATTAGCAACACTTTTTTATAACAACGACAACAGCAAGTATTTTAAATAATGCATATACTTAATATCAGTAGCAGCAACAGCAGCAGCACAGTTGAACGTTTGTAGGCTAAGAGAATAGAATGGAACGCAGTATTTACAACATTTAAAATATGAGAATTTCTCCACCCCCAGGGCCAGAGGCATGGCCCGGCCGGGGTCTGACCCCCACTCTCAACTCCCGGGGGCCAGCCGGGTCAGGATTGGACCCCTCCCATCCCCCAGGGACCGGGAAAGAAAGCCCGGGGGCCCGGGGCCGGGGCTGGGTCAGAAAAAAAACTTTCTTTTATACACTAGTAAAAGTTAAACGATGATGATTATATTAGCAAATAGAATGTATATTATACGGAAACTGTTGTCAACCAACCCACCCACCCCCCCCCCCCAAGTGGTAGCATTTTTGAATTTATATTAATTTATCCAGACAGAGTCGTTTTCTACTCCATACATTCAACTCGATCTCAAATACGGTAGTGACCATGGAGAGTACTTTCACACCATCCTCACGTAAATTGACCTTGTTGGATATGCAAGAAATGGCACTTTTTTCCATTCTAACAGTATAATTCTTTAATTGTAGAGCACGAATTACATTTGCTCTTATCACTAAACCACTTTTCACACAGTTTCTGTAGACATTCATGTCGAAATTATTTCTTACAAAGCGTGTAGGCACCCCTTTGCATGAGACAAATTGTATAGACTCAAAGAGTCCTTTGTCACAGGTTTATTTACATACGGAAAAACAAAATCTTTTACGGAGTCCTGGAGCTCCATTGGTATGTGACCGTCAATCTAAAAAACATCCTTGGGGACCATTTTCCCCGACAGTATGAATGTCGGGGAAATCTATGGTACAAGGATTTTCAAGCCATTTTAATTGCCACACGGTAAACTGTAGTGAGACATTGCTAAGGAGTAGAGACAATTCATTCCTAGAAAAACAGCATTGGACTTTACACCGTCGACTGAGTTCTATCCAGTTGGATCAGTTGTCATTACGCGGTCCCCCTTAAAGATATATCCCCCCCCCCCCTCATCGATCTTTCTACAAATAAGTGTTGATCTACATCATTGATCAAACCTTTTTCTTCCCTACTGATTTTTAGAATTAAATCCATCACCAGGTGTGGTCTTGAAAAGCAATAGCCAATGTCCAAGCCGAATTCCGAATAGATTTGGTCTGTGTTCTTGCAGACAATATTTAAAAGAGTTTACACATCACTTGCCATGTACATTCTCCAATATTTCCATCCATTTTAACAGTCCCCCTTAGCCAAAACCCTCTTGGCCAATTCATAATCATTGGCAGTGCACTGACTATCGGTAAGTGAATTATAGAATGCTTCAATGGAGGGAAGTTTCTCCTCACTTAACCTCGCGCTAGAGTTGTAATAATAATATGCATATATTTCTTTACGAGTTAACAAATTATATATTTCATTGTCAGGGAATCGTTGTTTAAACAGAGGGAAACTATCAAAATTGTCACTTTTCGGCACTTGAATGAGTTGACTGAGACATTTGGGGAAACAACTGTATGAATCTAAAAAATGGATTTTATTCCAGCAAGTATGCCAATTATCCAATGCTCGCCACTTGAATTCTAAAAGCAACATTTTCTCAGCTGATTTAGGTATAATATTATAGATAAATGAGTTATCTACCCAGGGGCTATCTGCAACTCCCTCCCTGTGCATTCGTGCCAATGCCGGTAAAACGAATTTCAAATCATAATTTGAATTGTGGATAAAAACTGGTATAAAGTTCTGCTGACTTACATTTACATTGCACGATTGATGTGCTACGCCACTAAAATTGATGATACGCCACGATGATATTTCCTGCCATGAATGATCGTGGTCGCAGACTTTCCTCTTCTCCCCATAGTTTTTTTCCCCTAGTCCCTTTCCCCTTAGTCTCCTCTTCAAATTTCCCCTTAGAAACCTAAAATAATTTCTTATGTTTCATTGCTAAGCGATCCTTGGGCAATAGAATCATGGGATAATGTGTATGTCGTAACCAAGAGATTGCCTTATTCGCTGTGACGATTAATTTAGCCAATGCTGTGACCATACAATCATTTTCCCCCAATGTCTCAACTATTTCTAACAAGCACATAATGTTACTGGCATCTCTTTGGGCGTGAGCATATAAGACTGCAATGACCTGATGTTCTTTGATACAATTTGGATTTTGAGGGTCGTTCACATCTGTGAGTTTAGCCTCACAATTTAAACTGGACCGGTCACCTGAAACTGTCTCAACAGATTGATAGCCGTGTCGTTTACAGTTCTTCATGTGATTCTGTAGGTTTAAATCGCTTCAAAATTGGGACAAACACATTGGACAATAGTAACGTACCCCTAGATTCTTACCCCCTCCCAGAACTCTACTAATATCTGTGATTGGATTGAAATGACCTATTGAATAATGTTCACTAGGTGGTGCGTACAACAACCAAACCCAGTGCTTCACTGATTCAATTGACGGAGCTCTTACTGGAAACATCACCCCCTCTTTATTAGTACGCACTCCCCTTTCAAATTCCGTTTCATATTGTAGCACTGTAACACTAATCTTTCAATGCGCATTTGCCTGTTCAAAAACTTCTATTCCCATGAGTTTTACAGGAAATTTGTCTGTTAAACAACTGAAATCTACTCGGTGGAAATCAGATCCCTTTTTCCGATGTACAGCCCAATTGTCCAATTTTTTCTTTTTAGCTTTATCTTTCAGAGGTCGGGAAGCCGCTATGAGAAATGGGTACATGAAACACTTTTGGCCTGTCTCGAAACAAGTTCATTGGACGTCCTTGCACCCTTCTAAATCTGGATTATATTTTAAAACTATTGCCCTCCCCTACCTCTACCACTTAAAATAAAATATATTTTAAATTCACATATATTTACACTTAAATTTTCAACAAATAAGACAACAGAATCACTACCCTTCTCATTATAATTGTCCAAATGAGTGACAACATTGTCTACCCATTCCATGAAAACATTCTCATAATTTCCCAAATGTGGGTGAAGAACTAGAATTTCAGTGTGCACGCAATGATAGTAGACCTTACCGTGATTTTCATTTAAGTAGAATATTTTTAAAACTATTTAGGCCTTTATGTTGTCTCACCCCCCCCCCCCCCACGCACGAATTTGTTGTCCGAGAAGCTCTTGAATCTTCTACATATATTTATGGATAATATTTATTGGGTCAGTTATAATATTCCCTGCCATCAGTGTATTGAAAGAATCGCTGAATATTGCTGTGAAAACATCTATCGTATTAAATATTGAATTTGTTAGCTGAAATTCGGGTAGTGTTGGTGAGAATTGTATATCATCGTCACCACTACCACCACTACCTCCGCCTCCTCTCTGTTCAACCTCAACATTTGGGTTGGTGTATGGAGTGAAACTCCTCAGTTCGCTTAACATAGCCACGAGTGCGTTAGGACTATGTAAATCAACCCAAACAAATTTATTTTCTTCTTCAATTAAATTTGGTTGAAATGGGGTTATGTCCATTAATTCTGTAGGGGGAGGGATCTTATTTAACTCACTGGTAAAATTATCTAAAATTTTTGAATTGTTAGGACTTAACCAACCTAAATCGCTCTCTAACATGTCTTGATCTGGTCAGACTGAACTAAATTCTTTGCTTTGTTCAACTGTGCTATGGTCTGCATCAAAGGAATTATTAGCTTCAGTCAAATATTTTCTTAAAAAGTTATCTGACCGTTCAGGGTCATCAATACTGTCGGAAGGTATACCGTCTAAATTATCACTACCATCATAATACTTCCGTAAGAATTTACTGTATCATTCTAGATCTTGTTCGTCAATAGCCGATATTTCAGTGACCAGATTGTCACAAAACTCCATTGGCGGTTCAATTAAAGGTTTTTCGTCAATGAGGTCATATAATTCTTGGCTTGATACTTGGGGTAATGGAGAATGTAGTGACAATATTTCATTCATTCTAGCCTATAAAGAAAATAGCTGGTTTTCAAAGTGTCTAAATCACCTTATTTTTAAAAGAGTTGAGAATTGGATTATTAGCAAACTGTATTTTCATATCATTTAAAACATATACATTATAGTAAAAATAAAAACACGCTTTAGTAAGCGTAGTAGTAGTGGTAGTAGTAGTAGTAGTAGTAGTAGTAGTAGTAGTAGTAGTAGTAGTAGGAGCAGCAGCAGCAGTAGTAGTAGTAGTAGCAGCAGTAGTAGTAATAGTAGTAGCAGTAGTAGCAGCAGTAGTAGCAGCAGTAGAAGCAGTAGCAATATCGCTATCGTGTGCGCATAGTGTCATTTGGTTAGTTCACTGTCCCCCTAACCACTCTATATATATCCCGAAAATTTCAATTTAATACCCCCCATGTATTCCTGTTATATCATATTTACAACCTAAATGAACATAGTGAGTTCCGATTTTGTCCAACATTCCCCGAAAGTTTCATCTTAATAGTCTTTATCTGTTTTTGGAAAACCCATGATCTTACTTGCCCCCTCAACCACATCACCTTTCCAACCGTAATAAAATATATTCTTAAAACTATGGCAATTTGCATAACTTAAGAGCTGTGTTCAATGGGATGTATATGTTATATAATCCCCACACACACACATAGTTGTTGTTTAATAACAATAAAGAAAACGGGGAGAAGCGAAATTTTTTTTCCTTATGTAAGAAAAAGAACTAAAAAATATTAATCAAGAAAATGGGAAGAAGAAAATTTTTTTTATGTAAGAAAATAGAATTAAAAAAAAAGTAATAATCAAGAAAACGGGAAGAAGCGAAAAGTGAAAATATAACTTTTACTTACGCTTTGCATTGATGGTTCATTACAGAGAAGGTTAAGTTGTACATGGTTGACTTGTGTAGTCGACACAGAAGTACTGGTAAGTTCTTGCACGCATTGTGCATTCCTGCCTTGTGTGCTAGAACCTGCATACATTATAACTGTTGGTCTTATGGGCAGTGTCTCCAATTTTTTTTTTATAAGCGGAAGTTGTTAGCTTTGGCTTCTTTGCCTCAGGTCCCTGAAATATAAATTATATTTTAGTTTCCAAATAAACAATTCTTAAAAATCATAATATCAACAAGTTTATGTCCCTTCCCTAAAAATTTGACCATCCTGTCTCTATAAGCACATGCATAGCCAAAAATACGGTATTTATTTAAATATATTGATATGAAAATGATATAAAACTCCTTTTGCTTACACTTTATGGGGTGGGGAGGGGGACCTTAAACTATATTTATAATCAAAAGGATGCTAGTTTAACTAAATATATTTATCGTTTAAGAAAAACACATCCCACCCCTATCATTTTAACACATATTTATAACACATTTACGTAATACATTCATTAACAGTTCAAATACATTTTGGATGGAATCTGTCTATAATGTGGAAACGTGATGTTAAACCACGTCAGAGAGTTATTAACAGAATAGGAGGAAATGTCTTTGACTTAAATTCTAGAATGTAAACAAGGTTTCATATTGTGTTAATGGATATATATATATATATATATATACATATATATATATATATATATATATATATATATATATATATATATATATATATATATATATATATATATATATATATATATATATATATATATATATATATATATATATATATATATATATATATATATATATATATATATATATATATATATATATATATATATATATATATATATATATATATATATATATATATATATATATATATATATATATATATATATATATATATATATATAATGATTTTTATTTATTTTGTTGCATTGATATTGGTATTTATAGGCTGTAATATTTCTCGTTTTTATGAAGGATTCAGCCTCTTGTTATTTCCTCTGGTATTCTGTTGATAACCAGCGTTATTGTCATCTCGA
>NC_142812.1:48967014-48990150 GCF_049724085.1 Artemia sp. Qi Xiang Cuo
ATAGGTTTAATTGCAGTCTTATTTCACTATCAGGTAAGTCAGCATTCCACTGGAGCAAATTAAACGGAACCTTAATTTTTCCGAGGACTTCGTCATACTTTTGTTGGAATAAAGAGTGGGAGGCCTTTTTCCAGTCACTCACGAGATCCGCTTCAGGTTTCGGCGTGTAAGACTTCACAGTACATGGGATAGTGACAGAAAGGGGCAAATGATCTGAGTACATTCCGTCAAGTCCTACCTGTACGGTAGGTAGCTCAACATTATAACTAATAGCGTGATCGATGTTAGACACAGACTGAGAGACACTTATAAAAGAATATTGTTTGTTTTTCGTGGCTAGCTTAAATTCATTAGGAAGTGAACTTAGAAGCACTTGGGCAAGAGAGTTGCTGCTGTCTTCAATGTTACAGTTAAAGTCCCCCAAAATCACTAATGGGAAGCCATCACTTAGTACTTCCTTTATTGAGTTTCCGAGTCTCTTGCAAGCGATAGCAAACTTTTGCTCCGAAACAATATTATTGTAATTAGTAGGCAAGTAAAGATTGGCTACAATGAAATCCCCACACTTAATAAGCTGGAAGTGTTCAATTTGCAGGAGACAGGCAGGGGGGACGCGACCAGAATTGGAGATTATAGCAAGCCCTCCTGAAGGGGGTCTCTGGTTGCTGGATTTGCGTGCTGGCTGTATAATATAATGATGATCTGAAGAAAATTTTAGCAAGTTGACCCTGGCTTCCATGAGAAAATGTCATTGGAGGCAAATAAGGTCGTATTTCGTGGTTAGATCACTAAGAAATGGTAATTTGTCCAGCACTTTACCATTCATATTCCAAAAGTACACCTAGTAACCCATCATGATACAGGAGGCATAGACGGCTGTGCTTAATTGAATGGGCATGAGGCGTGGTAGCAATTTTGCTTTTTTGATATACAATTTAAACACATTCGGGGCTTTTTACACGGGCTAACTCTTGAAGACATATGATAAGTGCTGCCACAATGCGAGCACTTTTCTTGTTGATTGCAGTTGGCAGCAATATGACCAACAGTGTGACATTTAAAGCAGCGCCGGGGCAGGAAACGGAACTCCTCAACCCGGAATAGCTGAGGGTAGATCTTAAGGGGATTGGCAATAGCATTGTCCCAATCAGCACGAATAGGGTAGTATAATTTGAAGGCTCTAGTGTCACCGCACTGAACAGATTTTTCACACCCAGCTATTCGGCTTAGCTCGTTTTCATCTAGAGAACTAAGAATCCTCTTTACAATGCCTACAAATTGAGGCACTTTCACTTGGATAATTTTAATTGTCACACCAACAAAGACACCCCATATAACAGGGAATTGATTAACTTAAAAAACTAAGATTCGCACCACAGATATGTGTAATAACTTGCGTGTCTCGTCTTCAAAATTTAGTTACAAACTTTTGAAAAGGCTGTCTTCATTAGCAAAAAAAAATGGTAGTTGAAACACATTTTTCCTCTAGGCATTTTGATCACTCAATCATGTTTTAGGGGATGAAGGTGAAATTTTCAAGGATTTTTATTTATTTTTTTTGAGGGGGGGGCGTTAGATCCGAAAAAAACACCCGGATTTATAAAATTTTTAAAAACAGCGTAAAATCAGTATTTTAGGAACAGTCTGGCGTGTGAAGTTGAAAAAAACAGGGCTTGTTATGGGGAAAGCTAAACGGACCAAAAGAAGATATTTGTGTCCTATTGCTAATGGTTCTACTGATATTACTACTTCTACTGTTACTACTACTTCTTCTACTACTACTACTTCTGCCACTAAATATACGGCTACTACTATTAATTTTACTCCTACTACTGCTACTGCTGCTAATAAAACTAAGGCTATTGAGGCGAAAAATTTGGGAAATGTTGAAACTGTATGGAACTAAATCGAATATATACTATGCCCATATATATATATATATATATATATATATATATATATATATATATATATATATATATATATATATATATATATATATATATATATATATATATATATATATATATATATATATATATATATATATATATATATATATATATATATATATATATATATATATATATACTATCTATGCTACCATTACGTTTACTGTAACTAATGACGCTAAGGATATTAAAGATAAACTTTTTGGGAACGTTTAGGGGGAGTTTCAAATAATGAAAAAACTACATGCATGAAGGTTTTCAAAAGGGCATACAAGCAATATTAAAAGCAGAGCCGCTCTATAAGAGCTAGAAATGTCATTGAACCTTTTGAAGGAGCCAAATCGATTCAAGATTAAAAGTTCTACTGCTCTTTTTAAGAGTAAAAAGAGATATGAGGGCAAGCAGCCTTCCTCCCAATCCCATTGATTTTCTAAACACATCCAATCAAAATTTCGAGACAGCCATTTTGTTCAGCATAGTAGAACAGTCCAGCAGCTATGTCTCTAGGGATGTTGGGTTTTCAAGCCCCACTAATTATGTAATTGGCCCATTATGCTTTGAAAATAAATGTTGCATTAAAATTAAATCAAAAGATACTTTATGTATGTTTGCCAATAAGAAACCTCAGCAATATAACCGAGAAGGACTGGGGTGTTAATTTGAAACTTTCGGGCTACTATTATTACTCCTTTAGCTCTTACAATTTAAATAAATCCTAAGATTGTAGGTAAATCCAAGTTGTCAAACAGCATAGATGAACGTTTTTTGGAAGGATATTAGGTTTTGTTTTTCAGGTCTACTTCAGGAGTTATAAACTTAAATTAAACAATATTATTTTTGTCAAAATTAAAAATTGTCGAAAAAGGTTTTTTAAAAATACAAAAAGATTGCCAAACTACGGATTCTTAAAAAAAAAACCGAAAAATAGAATTTTTTTTTCATGAAAAAGATTATGTCGATAATAAAACGAACAGAAGTTAGTTTTAAAAACTTTTCCACAAAACAAGTTTTTCAAAGAAAAGTAAATAGCTCCATTAAGACAAAAATGGACAGAAATAAATTCAAATAAATTTTCAAGTGTAAAACTACCACAAATCACCATTAATAAATAGATGAAAATCAAGACGGACAGAATTTAAAATAAATAACTGAGTCAAACTTATAACGAGCAAAAATTAACATGAGTAGGGCTGACAACCCCCCTGTCTTCTCAAGACCAGATCATAATTTGCACTTTACTGAAAACAAAATACATTTAAAATGGTTTCATTTTTTTATTATAATAAATCAGAAACTATTAAAACTTCAAGGAATAAATATCAGTATATGTTTATTAAACTGACAATCCAGTCATTTTTTATTATCAAAGTGCAAATTATATGCACTTTGATATATCTTTATATATTCCAATATATTTTAAAATAGCGTTTCTCTTTTCTTATCACCGCTTAAAATGAAGTAAATTTGTAATCTTATAAGTGGATAAATCTGAAATAATACACCTTTAGGAAAGAAGTAAGTAAGTATTTATGTTTCTTTCTAAAGGTGTTTCTAGAAAGTTTCGGTTTACTGGAAATGATCACATGGTTTTAAGCATTGCCAAACAGTATATTAAAATATGACCGCTTCAAGGACAAAAATTGCTGAATGTATGTTTATATTTTTTCCCTTTTAGTGTGTTTACCACTTGATTTTCTTCTAGATTTTTATACTCAGAAGGATATTCCTTTAAACCAAGGATTAATATCAAAAATGGATTATATAAAGGATAAGGATTAATAGTATGTTATGTAACTTCATTCCCTAGTTTTTACAAGATCTTTTTCAGAACTTTATTATTAATTGTAAAGGAGTTTTTTTGGGACTTAATCAAATTGGCCTCTGAAAGTTCACAAGATGATGGGATGAACTGAAACTCAGTGTTTTATGTTTTTTATTCCAGCCCAGTGACATGTCTTTGTTTCACACATTAAGTTTGGTTTATACTATATCAGCTCCTGTTGGTGACGAATGTCTAATTCAAGAAATTTTTGAAAAGATGGTCTTCAACAGAAGATTTCTCTGGTAAATTTATTTCGATTTTATTATTTTAGAAAATTTTGCTTTGCTCGTATTATGGGATCCTCAGATTTTCAGTCCGGATAGGGTAAAGTGCAGACTTGTGTACTTTTTATTCTTTGTTATTGTGTCAAGTTTGATAAGGAAATAAAAGTATGGACTGTGGAAAATAAAATGCAAAAATTAAAATATAAAATTTTGATTTTTATTTTCTTTATATCTAGAAATAAAAAACAATTATCAAAAATAGCGAAATGTCTTTTTTATTTGTAATATCCAAGATAACGGTAGCTTATAAAATACTATGGTTATATTTTGGCTTTTGATGTTCTTAAGAAACCAAAAAAACAAAAAAATAAAAACTAAAAAAAATGCTCTGATTGCTGGACTGAACTGAGGCAATGAATTGATACTATTTGGAAAGTGATTGGAGACGTTGGGCATTCGTGAAAAAGTGCTAAATTGAGAGAGGAATTTGGGAAAATATTTGGGGACGCCCACCCGCCCAGAGTCTCGGGCAAGTGACCAAAAAATTTTAAACATTTGTTAAAAATTGAATTCTCAGAATGTGGGGCTGAGCTTAGGCAACAAAAAGATACTATTTGGAAGATGAAGATGGCTTTAAACGATTGTTTGCCTGTTATTTGAAGCAAATTAATGGTTCTATGTCAATTCTAAATTCTTGGTCAACCTTCTTAAGACCATAGGTGGGCGTGCCTTGTTTGCTTCTCATTCCAGGCAATCTAACGGTCCTATGTCAATTTTAAATTCTTGGTCAACCTGCTTGAGACTCTAGGCAGGCGTGTCTTTCCAAAAACTAACCTGCCTAGTATTTGTCCAATAAGAGAGTCATACTTACTCCTGCCATTTATCCGTGCAGCCATTTAAATATTTGCCTCTCAATTACTTGGACTTTCTGTCTTGGATTTTCTCTTTCTACATTTAGCCATGTATTGCTGAAACCTACTGCAAAATACTTGATAACTTCAATTCAAAATCGGTAAGGTATAAAATTGGCAAGGTAATAATAAAACATATAAAATTGTATGTAAATGTATATTTATATTCATCCAATTATATAAACGTTTATTCAAAGTAATTAAATTATATGCAATTAAAGTTATATATAATATGATTAAATTATATAAATGTATAAATAAGTAATTATGAATATAGCCTTTATGTAATTCCTGCTTGTTTTAGGTTTGATGTTACGTATAAGGCGATTTCTGCTCGGTTCACGTCCTGAATTCGATCTTTACTTTTAATAAGGATTCATTTTTTTTTAATTTGATCTGAAGAAAGGTCAAGGGTTTCTGTTGTTAATCTATTCAGGATAGACAAATCCTTGGCCGTGGAAGTTTGTAAATCAAGTGACAGCTTCAACTGGTTGTTGAAGCCTGTGTTTGTTGGCGGTGTCCATGTATTTTAATAAAGGTACTATAGGTGTATTCCTTGGTAAGTCTGGAAGGGGTACAAATTTTTATAGGGAGAAATAAACTCAATATCTCCCTCATGATCTAATTCCTCTTAATAAAAAGTTTCGTCAGAAATGTTTAATCATATTGTCTTGTAGAGTATTTACATATCTCTTATTATACGATGACATTCTATTATGTTTTTTTAACGAACTAGTTCTTAGAAAGTTTTTAACGCTTCTAGTGCTATCTATAAAAGTTTTTTGTCTGATTCTTTACTTTTGGCATTCTCATTTGTTAATTTCAATGGGTGTTACCGTTCGGAATGGGCTTTAATCATCGATTTAACCCCAAAGTAAATGTTTTGGCCCCCAACATTTTAGCCCAAAATTCCCAAGGATATTTTACATGGTTTAATATTCTATTTAGTCTTTAATCCTGAGACATGGACCTTTCAGGAGTAGGTACACATCTATTGCAGTTTATTTTAGGGTGGTTTCTTGGCTAATAGATGGTGGTTATTCCGAGTATTGTGGCCCACCGGCTGGCAACCGCGTGCATCAGTTTGATTTTAGCCTATAAGCTCAAAACTATCCTACGAGAACATCGTTGCCCACTTTATGTTCTGAAGCTGTGTAATTGTAAGCGAATAATAAAATAACAGTATTCTGAATTCAAAAAACTAGTTTTTTTGGTGGTATATTTTGTTTTATGCTCAGACAAACTTAGCAGAAGTTAGGGGACTCTAACTTCAAATAATATTACATTTTCAGTCACTTCAACTGATTTTTACATCTCTTTAGAGTTTCCTTCATGATAACTTAACTTTTTAAATTTATTTAGAGATTGTCCTAATTATATTGTAAATCTTGGTTCATTCCTTATGGTGCAAATCTCATTTTGTGTGGAAGTTGTATTTTTTTATAACTATGCTTGTTACACATTAATATAAAAATCACGTTGGTACATTTTGGCTGGTTTTTTTTTTTTTTTTTTTTTCCGTTTTGTTCTTTTTTTTAAATAAATAAAAGGCGCACAATTAAAATTATGTGATTAAAATATTGAATAAAGCAAGTACGGCGAAATTTAACACATTTTGCTTCATCATGATACACCATATGGCGGCTCAAAAAGTATAAAGAAAAGTGGTAGAAATGATTAAATTTGGGAAAATAGATTGATTGTGATGCTTTCTAGTGTCCAAGCCACTAGAAAGCTTAGAAGTGTGTCTAACCTGTCCAAGCCACCAAAAAGATCGGAAATGCCTCGCATGTTCATAGATGAGTAGGAACTTATGACGAAATTTCTGACTTTTTTGAAAAAATCGTGAGGAAAGTGGTTGATACAGATCCTTACCAGAAAGTACTTATTTTTCTGCTGAATTCTGGAAGATATGCTGCTGAAACAGCAATTTCATCAGGTTCTCAGCCACATATAAGGGAACCCACCACTTTCACATAGTTTATGGATTTATCGTATACAACATACAGAAGGAATACAGTAGACAGTTTTACTGAATGAGATCTGCGAAGCCCGTAGATAATCTCATAGTCAGTGAGATGTTGCCTGATGATGGTGCACGTGCTGCTGCTTCTAGAATTATTTCTAGACTTATAGATAAAGGAACTTTTCTATGCAATTATCGTGGTACCTCACATCCTATGGTTGGCATTTCAATGAAATAATTATGTTGTCTTTCATAGGAAATAGTACCTAAGGACAGTCATTACCGACTTCTATGCTTTTCTATGCATTTTGTCTTCGCCACTCTAAGACTTAAGTCGAAGCAGTGGCCTTCTAACTCGTCCACAGAGGTACCTCATCAAGCAGAAAGTGAATTCAAAGATCTCACTTATAATTGTCCTTCTGTTCAACGGTTTGGGCACTCTTCCTACGAAATTTACTCACTTCGAACACTAGATCACTGGTTCTGACGCTGAGTCCGATTCTCATCGATAAACTACATGTTTTGTTTCACCTAGTGTTGATCACCGACATGATCAAGAAATTGGGCCAATGTGTGATGCAGCTTGTTTCGCCATTCCACTGCTAGTTGCTCGAATCTCCCTCGATCGATTCTCACTAAACGTACTTAAAACACAAAGCTGAAAGGGCGCAGCTTTAGGGGGATACTTTGGTAATTGGGTAGCTTTTGTCATATCTAACTGGTCGTGTCTATCATCTTTGCGCCATGAAAAAACTTTAAAAAGTAGGTTTTCCCGTAAAAAAACAACCATTTGTACTTTGACACTAACTACTGCTCTTAAAATTGACCTCACCTCTGACCTCCACATTTCTGATTTACCACAAAACCCTCTTTTTTTGGATGGGATAAAATTTAAATGTTAAGTAGGGGCTTTTCCAAGAAGACGGCGTTTTCGTGGGAAGTTTCTAAATTACTCGTTACATTTTTGTTTATAGAGCTATTGTTTAATAGAGCAGGAAATGAGGATTTAGAAAATGGCCACTTTTGTTTGTTTAATTATTTCAGCCCATTAAAAATAAAAACGGACACCATGTTGCTGTTGGCTATTTTGGCATTTATAGGTGAGAATAGGCGAGTTCTGCATGAATGTAGACTGGAGTTGTCCACTAATCAGAATGGATAGCCTACCATTGTTTACCCCAAAAAACCCCTTCATGCCACCTACTGCAAAAGTGCATTAAAATTTATGTGCCACTATGTCCAAAGTAGAAATTTGCCACTATCTCAAAAGTAGAAATTTGCCACTATGTCCGAAGTAGAAATGTGCCACTACTTCCGAAGTAGAAATTTGCCACTATGTCCGAAGTAGAAATTTGACACTATGTCCGAAGTAGAAATTTGACACTATGTCAGAAGTAGAAATTTGCCACTATGTCCAAAGTGAAATTTGCCACTATGTCAAAGTAGAAATTTGCCACTCATGTCCAAAGTAGAAATTTGCCACACTATGTCCAAAGTAGAAATTTGCCACTATGTCCAAAGTAGAAATTTGCCACTATGTCCGAAGTAGAAATTTGCCACTACGTCCGAAGTAGAAATTTGCCACTATGTCCGAAGTAGAAATGTGCCACTATGTCCGAAGTAGAAATTTGCCACTATGTCCGAAGAAGAAATTTGCCACTATGTCCAACGTAGAAATTTGCCACTATGTCCGAAGTAGAAATTTGCCACTACGTCCGAAGTAGAATTTTGCCACTATGTCCAAAGTAGAAATTTGCCACTATGTCCAAAGTAGAAATTTGCCACTATGTCCAAAGTAGAAATTTGCCACTATGTCCAAAGTAGAAATTTGCCACTATGTCCAAAGTAGACGATGAATGTGATGATTTGAATTTATGTATGTACGCCTATTTTGTTACAAATAGCACAAAATGAAAATATAGAAAAACGGGTATGATATTTCGACGAAATAATAATAAAAGTCTGGACTTTCACCATTGTTTCCTCGAAAAACCCCTTCAAACCAACTGCTGCGAAAGTGTGTCATTAAATACTATGTCTAGATATCTGTCACCGTGTTCAAAGTAGACTATTAATATGATGATTGGACTGTCTAAGTACATCTATTTTTGCAAAAATACCGCAAAATGAAAATTTAGAAAAACGGGTATAATATTTCGATTAATTAATAATAAAAGTCCGGGCTTTCATTATTATCAAACAGTTCGTGGTAACGATCTGTAAGTAAGCAGCGACCCGGCTCAGTAGTAACCAGAACTCTAAAAAGCAGAACTTTGATAACATCAAAGCAATTGGATTTTTATGCTAATTTTAAATATATGTTTCATCAAATTTAGTCTTACCCATCAAAAGTTACGAGCCTGGGAAAATTTGTCGTATTTTTGAAAAAAAGGGAAACACACCCTAAAAGTCATATAATCTCACTGAATATCACACCATCAGATTTAACGTATAAGAGAACCTTACTGTATAGGTTTATAGATCCTATCTGCAAAAATGTGGACTTTTATATTTTGAGTGACAGAAAAAAAGGTCACGGATGTGTGTTTATTTATTATTTTTTATATTTTTTCCCAGGGGTGATCGTATCGACCTACTGGTCCTAGAATGTTGCGAGATGGCTCATTTTGACTGAAATTAAAAGTTCTAGTGCTCTTTTAAGAGACCAGAAAAAATTGGAGGGCAACTAGGCCTAACGCTCATTTTTTCGCTAAAAACCTGGGTAAAAATTTTTACAGAGCCCTTTTGCTCAGTAGGGTCAAAAATCCAATAACTATGTCTCTGAAGTCACCTTAATCACCAACAGTCACCTGAGGGAAGGGCCGCAAGCTCTGAACTTTCCCAAAGTTTACATATAGTATAGGTTATTAGGACGTTTAGAGACATCTTCAGGGTGGATTTTTTCTTGTGGTGGTGGGGGGGGGGAGAATTACCGGGTTGGAGCCTTCCATAGAGGAATTTTTCATGGGGGAAGACAATTTACCATGAAGGGGCACTTGTTTTCCCAGCATTAATTAAAAACAGATCAAAAATTAAATAAAAGTTTTTTCAACTGAAAGTGAGGAGCAACATTTAAACTTGAAACGAACAGAAATTATCACATATATGAGGGGGTTCGCCTCCTCGTCAATACTTCGCTCTTTACGCTAAAGTATTTTTATTACTTTCAAAAGAGCTATTTATTCTAATTAAGCGGCCTTTGTGATTCAGGGGTCATTATTAAAGAACCGGTACAAAATGCGAACTTTAGTGTAAAGAGCGAGGTTTTGACGTGGGGGCGAACCCCCTTATATACCTTATGTATCATTTTATATTTTAATGTTACTCTTTACTATTAGATGAAAAAACTTGTTTTTTTTATTTAATTAGCATAAAAAACCGACTTTTTGTTATAGTTCCAGTGTATTATTTAAATGTTATACCTGTTTTTCTATATTTTTATTTTTGTCCAGTCGCAATTGGAATGGCAGAAACTGGATCTAAGAAATTATCTATTTTCTTCATTATTCATATGAAATGGAAGCTAATAACGAGTCACAATTGCATATCTATGGCATCTTTTAAAGGTTGATAGACTTTTTTCATTCTATTTGTTTTCAATCACCTGCTCCAGAAGTTAGAGCGGCTTTTCATAAAAAACCCAAGGGTCTTTCATTAGTTTCTTGCAATCTATGGGTACTCATTTGAATCATCATTGTAGGATCTATATGGATCTATATGGATGTATATTTAATGCTATTGTATCTGAGTTTGTATCTTTGATGGTAACTTGAAAAAGTCTCTGAATTATTTTGAGGTCTTTTCCTGTTATTGTTTACCCTTTAAAGAAATATTTTTTTTGTCAAGTTGTGTTTGCAAGACCTTCTCAAATTATTAGAATAAGGCCTTTGCCCTGGGTATTTTCACCAGTGCCATTTTTTTTCTCTGGTAGGTTGGCATGCCATCTAAACTATTAGTTCTCATAGCGCTAGTTTCGATTTTATATCACTAAGAAGCTTACTGAGAACAAGCAGAAAAGAGGAAAGAATGTCTCGCAAGCGACGCATTGTACCTACTGGTTTAAAGTTACTCGTAAATTCTAGGGAATAGCTGAGGGAGTCCTTTCACTTCCCTTGTTCTTAGGTTCCTTCATTCTGTAGGTATTTAGCATTTGGTGCTGATGGCGTGGACCGCTAGGATGCTCGTTTATTATCCTGTTCTGAATTTCGTCAAAAACAGTATCGAAAAAGGCTTTTCTGCAAATATTATGAAGAAACATGTGTCTGAATTTTTCACGCTCGCCCAGGATTCTGTATTTAGGAAGTAAATTTCTAAGTTTTATCATGCTACGGAAATTCAGCCTAAAAGAGTTAAAACAAATATAATAATTAATAGTTTCACTGGTTTTGTTAATATTATCGAAAAATATGATTCTGATGATGTTGTCTGTTAGTCTTTGTTATCCGTCATCTCTATGAAGTATCACTTATTCCTGCTGATGCTTTTTGTGCGTTGAGTTGCCGTGTAAACTCCTGTTTGTCTGAGCTAAGCGCTTTGTCTGAGGGTGTGAGAACTCCCCTGCCTGGAACAATCTGATGTCCTCTGTCGTTAATGCAAGAATGCACTGTCTCTTCAAAACCATCCTATGCTGTTAGTCTAAAAAACCCACCTACTGACCTCAAAGATCCTATTGAGCTCAAAGAGACCCTTGATACCCTGAATGGTCATGGGTGTATCGTAAGGGGGAGATCCGATCCTGTCAAGAAAAGGTAGGTAGTCCATACCAGAGATAAAGACTCAGCCGTCTCTCTCACCACCGCTGCAATTAGTCAGCTAAACGTATCCACTTATTTCCTTAATCAAAAAGTGCTTAGTATTGTGAGTAATATCCCTGTTGTTGTGCAAAAATAAGAGCTTATTAGTATGATTCCCGGTCTCGTTGATGGAACTAAAATTGGAAGTTCCGGATCCTTCCGCCTTGAATTTCTAGACGATGCTGCCTTATATAAAGCTATAAACGAAGGTTCGTGTTTGGGATACGAGTTTTTTAAAATTAGACGTTTTCAGAAGTTACCTCCTAGATGCTAACGATGTCAATCACCGAACCACATTGTCAGAAATTGCCCACTCTCATCGATGAATTAAAAGTGGTCACGGTGCGCTGGTGGACATTGTAACACATGTGATAATCCTTGCACTAAAAGCCCGAATTGCGCCAACTGCGGGGGAAATTATGTTTCCTATAGTCTCAGATGCCCAATGTTAAAAAAAAGCTCTGAGTAAGGATAAAAAATGATTGCTAGTGGCAATAGATTTCGCTTCGTTTTCACTTAATATTAACGGAGCCAAAGAAAAAGATCTTCTTATTGATGAGCTTCTTGATTAAGGTATAGCTTTCCTACAGGATCATATTCTAATTAAAGCCAATACAGATACTCATAAACGGTCATCCACCCCCACACGTTTGTACGTAAATCTAAAAAAACGCGTAGTCGAGCCTCTGGGGACCTTGCAACTCAAGTTTGCCTCACTAAAAAACCTGAGGTTATTTATTCCGATCATAATTTACCTGCAATAAAATGTGGAAATATGTTCCTCATCGATGTCTATATGCCATGTAGTCGTAAGAAAATTCCTTCCCTATCTGTCTTCGCTGGTTCTTGTAAGCGACTCAGGAGATTTATGCTAAGAGTGACCAATCAGGGATTAAATAGGGTCTTGGCTGGTGATATTAATGCCAATCTTCTGCCCCAATCTGAAAGAAGTGACCTGTTTTTTGATGCTTTGCCTAGTGGCTATCAGTGAGTCAATAAAAATAAACAGTTTACCTACATTCATAACCTTGATGGTTCTAGAAAAAACCTTGATCATATTATAGTTTCAAGGGGATCTCTCGTGGTTCCTCCTGTCATTGTTTTGGATGATAAAATTGAGGATGATCATTTGCCTTTAACTTGCGAAATTGAGTCACCTGCTCTACCGGCTCATAACCCTTTTTCTTACCATAATTAATGGTTTGATGAGCCAAATTGGAAACGAACAAATTCTGAAGTTTATTTGTATGTTCTTTGCTCGTTATTATCAAGCCTGAAAGTGCCTTTTCACCTTTTACAAAACTCTGTAAGGTCACCGACAGCTAAGATTGATTTAAATTGTTACTAATACCAGATCGTGCCTTGTTTGAAGTCAGCTGCTTCAGTTTCAGTTCCTGTTGAAGGTTTTGAAGTTGGCATCAGAAAACTGTTATGGAATGTGTGTCCAGATGTGAAAAAAGATAAGCAACACGCGAGGTTTTGGCTTCGCTTTCGGAATACTTGTGATCGGCCCAAGTCTGGTGAAATATTTAAAATTAAGCAAAATCTGAAACGTCAGTTTAGATCTTCTTTGCGTCAAGCCCGCCTGAATGGTTTAAATGATCCTGACGTTGTTGCTCATTTTACTTTTGTTTTTTCTACATTTAGTCATTCTATCCAGTCTATGGCTTCTTCCTTATTGCATAATACTGCTCCTCGAGTTCTTCGGTAAGTCCATATATAGTCAATATCTAATGGTGATATCTATCAGGCTTTTAATAATGTTAAGAAATCAAGTGCTCCTGATATGGATGGTCTGTGTTACAATCACTTCACCATTAATTGTCCATTATTATTAACACACATTCAGCTCCTATTCCAGATGTGTTTATCCCAGTTGTTAGTTACAGATAGTTTTCTTTTAGGAACTGTAACATCAGTTTTGAAAAAGGGAAAGGTCACAGATCACTAAGGGAAAGGTTCCAGTTATCGACCAATTACAGTGTCTTTTTTCATGAGCAAGCTGTTCGAGTATGTCGTATTGCCTGAAGTTTTGACTAAATGTGATTTTTCTGATTATTAAGTTGGGTTCAGAGCCGGTTTTGGTTGTTCTCAAGCTCATCGTATACTTGGTCAGTTGCTAGTCTTGGCAAAAAAGTATAAAAGGCCAATTTATTTTTGCTCGGTTGATATCTCGGGCACTTTTGACAACCTTGTACATTCGCAAGCGCTTCACTGCTGAGTTAAAGCAGGAGTTAATTCTTCCGTAGCAAAAGTTCTACAATATTGGTATTCCAATTCGTTGGTTTGGTTAAAGTGGATGTCTTATATATCTGAGCCTATCTCAGTAAAGAAGGGAGTCAGGCAAGGTGGTTTGCTGTCTCCATATATTTTTAAAACTGTGCTTGCGGACTGTTTGCGAATGCTGTCTCCTACTGTATGTTTAGATAACACTGATTTCAGTTACATTGCTTATGCTGATGACGTTCTGCTAGTTATTCCTACTAGGTCAGGCCTCACAAAGAACCTAAATGTTCTGATTAATGCTTTGAGCATGATTGAGCTTTCTGTAAATGCTTCAAAATGCCAGTTTCTTTGTTTTAATACTTCTAACCCTGCTCCTTTTTAACATGTGGGTTCAATACTACTCAAGTGTGTCTCAAAGTTGAAATGGCTTGGGATTACTTTTCCTAATACACTTTCAACTACATGCTTGTCTGGTTGCTAGTGCTCTGCAGTGCATTTGATTCTCAAATGGTAAAATCTCGCCTACTAAAGGGAGGTACAGCCACCAAGGCTTATGTAAACTTTACCATAGTTTTTATTCTCCTGCAATTCTTTTTCTTTCCAGTTTGCAGCCTCTAATATGCAAAAAAGACCGTCTTCAGCTAGGGAGAGGCTATTTTAAATATTTTAAATTCCTGCTATATTTTGCCAATGTGGTAGAGAAATCACAAGATTATTTCTCATTTTGGGCTTATCGACCCTCTAGTGCTGCTTGACAACATCGCTAAGGATCTGAGGACCAATACTCCAAGGAAAATATGTGCCAGTAACCCCCTCACTTATTTTTTCCAGATTAGTGTTTCTATGGATACTGTTAAGTTATTTATGTTGTGTTTTCCTTATCATTTCCTTATGGATAATATTATTTTGGTTTATCTTTTTTTACTCCGCATTTATTTTATATTGCTGGTTACAAACTTACTTAAATACTTAGTAAAGGCGTCTCAAAATCGTAAAGCCCAAATAACTGTTTATGTTTAAGGGAATAATGCACTAATATTGGTGGTTAATTAATTCGTGAAACATAAATGTTAATAGTTATAATAATCACTTTATATTTTTGTTTAAAATTCTGTTTAAATTTAAAATCAATTTTGGATTTTTCAGTGAAGAGGACTTGATTGCAGAGTTTAGCTCCATGGGACTTGGGTTAAAATCTACTGGATCATCTTCGGCTAACCAGGCCTTGAACAGGTAAGCTGCTGGTTGTAGCCAAAATAGTGTTTTTGGAAAAGAAATACTGTGTTAGGTACGCGGGAGACGGGCGCTTCAACCAAAATTCTACCATAGGTTCTCTGTGTAATTATAAAGGGTAGCCTCAAAACTTAAGCACTAATCAGTAGTAGAATAACATGATTTTATGAAGTACTAGACTCTCTTATAAATATAATCTTTTCTTGTTCTCCTTAGCCGTTTGATATTATGCACCTGTGGTTTCTATTCCCAGCCTCTACAGAATTTTTTTGCCCTCTAAAGAATTAAATTATATATCATAATTGCCTTCCATAAACCCATTATCCTACTGAAATAGCCTTGACCAACTTCGTGGAAGGGGTCTTTGACTTGCTCCCTATCAGAGGCTCTGTAGCTTGAGTAGTGGGTGGGAGAGGGCTTTACCTACCTCCTGCCTCTTTCGATTCCACCTCCCCTATTCGTCATTTTTCGGGGTATTTTCATTGAAAAAAAAAAAAAAATGAAAAACCGCAAATTTATCTCCTAGATATTGAAAAATATATTTTACCCTTCCCAACCCCGAGGTTTTCGTGACATTATTTTACGTTTTTTATAATTTTTTTTAATTAAATTAAATTATTTATTTTTTAATGTTATGTTTTTTTTAATGTTTAGTTTTTAATATTTTATGTTTAAAGGTCCAATTTTTGCTCTTGTTTAGGTTTTTGCTGAGTAGTTGCATAGTAGCAAATCAGTTCAAAAGAACGAAAATGAGGGATTTTTAAAGACCTTGTTATAACTTGTCCCTCTTCGTTTTTTCATGAGCTTTTTTGGGTTAAATTTTTTTTAGAAATCTTGTAAATGCAGCGAGGAAGAGGGAAGCAAATAGTTTCCCCTAATTCCGAGGAGAAGCCGTGGTATCAATATGGCATTTTCAGATGAAATTTAAGTTGACATATCTATGCAGTTACATAGATAATCCAGAGGCTGTGGTATAGATTAGACATTCAAGATGAGACATCTATGCCATATATATGCAGCTAAATAGATATGGCTCTTAGAAGAAATCCAGCCAACATTTAAGAAATAGCAATACAAAAAAAAATAAAAAAAAAAAAAAAAAAAAATAAAAAAAAATGTAGCAAATAATAAATTTGAATATAAATAAATTTTGAAAATAAATTATAAATCCAAAGCATAATTCCAGAATCCTAGCCAATTTTAATTTTTTTTATAAATTAATTTATTAGAAAGTGCAAGTTAAGAAAATATAAGTTAGTTCTTAGTTTCTTTATGTTCAACGTCTTGAGAAGTACGATGAAATCTTCTATCGCTAAAAACGGCTCTTTCAGTATTTTGAATTTTTTGGGTTCAAGGTATGTTTCTGGTTTAGTTCTTAGGCTATTGAATTTTGGCTCTTATTATGAATCAGCTGTTTCTGTTTTATCTTCTTTAATACCTGGTTGTATGAAATGTCAATTTAGTGCTTACACTACTAAGGATTGGAAATAAAATAATTATTTATTATTTATATATTTATTATTAGAATATTTATTTTGTTCCCTAAACCCATCTTAGGTCCATTTACACCTTGAAACTGATATTTTCTAAGATCTTTCTGCTGGTTGCTTCAAAATTATGTTCCATGACAGTATCACATTTCTGTCAGTGTTGCCAAGAAGCGTCGTATAAATTTATAACCAGGTCTATTTAAACAAGTTCTTGTTCATACAAATTCAAATATCAGGAATCTGTTGACTCCCAAAAACAACTAAATCTTTACAAGAAAGCTATACCTTTTATAACTGTTGGGTACCATGCGTCTATAGCTTTTTTTTTTACTGATTATTTACCCACGTTTCATATTTTTGATTTTGACTTTTATATTTTTTCTTATAAGAATTCACCAGCAATTTTTTTCAATTTGCTAAGCTGGAATGTGGTTTTGCTGATCCTTTGCACTTTATTATGCTGTTAACATTCATATTCTTTATCCGTGTGTAGTTATTTCGGTTGATCAGGTTGTTAATTTATTGTAATTTATAGTAATTCGTGGTAATTCATTATGGTAATTTATGATAATTCATTGTTATTTCATATTTGTCATTACTAGTTAATGCCGTATAATTAAAAATAAACTATTTTACTTCGTTACACATTACTTTTGTAAATTAAATTGAATACGCGGTGTTTATCTTTGTTATTTTTATTTTTGTTGTTGAACGTTTATTTATGATGTTAATTATTTTATGTTTATTTGATTTTATATTATATTATTTATTTTTTATGTTATTTACAGTTGATATTGAATGCATGATATTAATTTAGTTATTTTTATATTTGAGTTTTTATTTATCTGTATATTTTATAATTTTTATATTATACTTTATTTTATTCACAGTTTAAAACGAATACGGGGTGTTTATGAAGGTTTTCTTTTACCTGAGGAGCAGTTAATAGCTAGCCAGGCTTTGATTCAACGCCTCCCTGAAGTGCTAGCCACTCATACGCTGCCACACGGTGGTGCCACTGCAATTACATTTGACTGGCCATTTCGTCCGATCGTAGCAAGGTTGAACACTGAACCCAAAAAGTGCGTATTTCCTGCTCTTTCTGTAGATTTCTTCTAATTGTTTGAAAAGCTACTTCTGGGCGTTTTTTCATTAACTTCCTTCGTTAGTTTTATTTCCACTGCCAGAATGACCTGGGTACAAATATTTATCAATTTCAAATGGCAACACCGTTAGACTTATAATATTTAGCCTAAAAATTTATTACTGAAATAAAAGTACTTATATACAAGAAATGATACCACACTAATCAAATAATATATTAACACTATTTATGGTAAAAAATCTTTCACTGCTGGTTGTCTTTTATTTTATTGAAGAGAAACAATGGTTTGACTAAGTTATGAGTCTAGATAAAAATTGATGTTCAACTAAAACGAAAATAAATAACATAAAATATAAGTCCTTTTTTCGCAAAGACGAACTTGCACTTCATCTGTAACTCTTTACTAACTAAAAATCCACAGGATCTTGGCTGAATGGAATCAAGATTAGACATTAATAATGTTGATCAAGACCATTGTTTGTTGTTCTTTGATTTTAACGTGGATATTAGTCATGCATTACAACATTAACGCTGGGTAGGAGCATAGGTTTAAATAGTTGTTGATAAACCTTTGAAGACTTTGCAAACTACTCAAGACAAATCGACAAAAAAAGAAAAAAACTTAAAAAAACTAAATGCTTTTTAAAATTTGCCTTCAGGATATTTGTTAGAATTAGATATCACATGTCAACCAAGCTAAGAATGGAAGTGAGAGCAAAAGCACAAAAACAATATTTTTTTCTCGTCGTAGGATCGTGGGGATTGTTGACGGTTACCCTTTTCTCCTTCAAAGGGAAGTTAGAAGCACAGCAATTCACTTCGAAAAGTTTCTGGTAGTATAATCCACCCTTAACGTCTATGCCCGTGTTTTTCTCTGCTTCGATGTCTATTACCCTTAGGCACAGAAATAGAAATGTATAGTTCTCAGTACTTGACTTAGGTTTCTGACTTGATGTTTTT
The DNA here is from genome assembly GCF_049724085.1 of Artemia sp. Qi Xiang Cuo. NCBI lineage: Eukaryota > Metazoa > Arthropoda > Branchiopoda > Anostraca > Artemiidae > Artemia > Artemia sp. Qi Xiang Cuo. Next base: position 48,985,697 of record NC_142812.1, read on the forward strand.
AATCAGCAGGGTTGCTGGCCTTGAGGGAACTTGTTGACCGCGCTGTCAGTCTTCTCCTGGTGTTACTATCTAGGGCTAGGGAAGGGCCTCATTAGGCTTGATATTGCGGCCGAGGAGGCGTTGGCTTATTACAACTGCCCACCTTATATGTGGTTCCCCTTGAGAATGTCGCCAGCTATCTTCCGAGGGATTTAAATCCATGCTTATCCTTGCAGTGGTCCATGGTGGGAGGCGGAGCAGGTGGCTGAACCAAGGAACGGGTTTTTGCTTGATTAGAGAGATTTCCTGGCTTGAAGTCGTCAGGATCCCCTTGTTACGGATCTTGTCATATCATTCGAATTCTTCAACACTCGAGCAGCATCGACTTTCTGTTGCTGCATCTGAGTTTTTGTTCACGCCTTAGAAGAGTATGGCATGATTCTTGAAACTGTGGCGTAATAAATTCGAGCTTTGGTTTGGCAACTAATTTGCGGTTTGAGGAAGTCTCAGGAGTTGTCCAAATACAGAGTTTGCCTTGGTTGATCTGGCAGAGATTTCGGTGTCAAGTCTGCCATTTGAGGATATAATTGATCCAAGATATGTGAACTGCCTTACCACTTTGAAAGCAAGGCCATGAATATCAACAGCTGAAAGTGACGTCGATGCGGTCTTATCTATGTGCATTCTCTTTGTTTTCTTTCAGTTGATCTGCAGTCCAGCTCTAGAGGAAGCAGAGGAAAGCTTCTCAAGCGCAAGCTTAAGTTGATCAAGATTGTCACTTAAGGTAACTACATCATGCTTGAAAATCAGTATCAGAGAGGGGTCTTCCGGCCTAACTGATGCCGACAGGTTGGACCTGGTGTGTGTTTAATTAGGGATGTGGTCGTGTGCGCACTTAAGCAGCTTAGGTGAAACTGTGATTGATTACATACCGTGTTGTTGTTGGGTACGAAATAATATAGCTTCCATTTAACCACAACGACTCTTTCTGTGTCGCTGTAGAGTTCTTTAAAGAGGCTGACTATCTGTGTAGTTAGACCCACATACTTTATGATTAGCCACAGAAATCATCTGTACACAGTATGAAAGGCAAGACAGAATTCGATGAAAGCTATATATGTTGTTTTTTTTGTAGAAATCCAGTGCATTTTATTTATCTGTCTGACCCTGTACATCTGCTCAGTTGCCGATCTGCCAAGTATAAATACTACTTGTTGGGGTTGACGTAAAGCATATAGTAAATTTCTTGTGCATTTCAGTAATAGCATCGCAAACATCTTTACAGGAAGAGGCAGTAGGGTGACACCACGGTAGTTACTACAGACCGTCTTGCTGCCCTTGCACTGGAGCCCTGGCACAAGGATTTCTTCCTTCCAATGTGATTGTATAACTTCAATGCACCATATGATTTTGAATACCAAATGTAGAAGTAGTATCATCGGAGTGCCCCCTGTTTCAAGAAGCTCTGAATTGATGCCACTGGTGCTTTTTGCAGTGGTGGTTTGAATTTTATTTAGGGAGTATTTGATCTCCTCATGAGAAAATTTGGTTTCGTCAGGTGCAGGGGTAGCTTTTGAAGCTGCAGTGACGACCAGGGGTCAATACCTTCTGAATTTAGCAGCTTATCAAAGTGTTTCTCCTATAGACCAAGACATTGTGACTGACCGTATTTGATTTTTCCATTTGCTGCTTTAAGGCTAGCGGATGCAATGGTCTGTTGGCCAGTCAGCTCACGCAGAATGTTGATCGTTGTTCCGATTTCTTTCTTTTGGCAGCTTGCTGGAGCTCAGTGGCTCTGCCTGCAATCAAGTTTCTCTTATCTTATGTTGCTCGCTGAGCTGTCTGTAGAGTATTATATCTCCTCATAGTCTCTTTCGCCTTCTCCGCTTGATTATATGTAATATCTGGTTGCTTATCCACTGTTTCCTTTTCGCTGCTTCGAGCCCACAACTTCTGTGGCTGCTGTGAGAGCTTTATCCTTGAAAATGTTCCATGCTGACTTGCTTTCTGAACACTGTAGGAGAGCCAAATACCGCTCAAACATATACCGTTCGTGATCCTAGGGATCTTTCTGCAATCAAGAGGTGTCTGTCTCTTTGGAGAAGAAGTTGCTCTTGTTGGCCCTCAGCCGAAGTTTGATCCTAGCAAAAACAAGACGGTGCTCGGCATTGCCAAGCTTGGCATCTATGTATTAGTGGCAGTTCTGGACAGACGAAAACTAGCGTTGTCAAACAATAATGAAATCAAGCATCTTTTTTGTCTTTCGTCATCGTTGCTTTACCAAACAACAAAAGTACGAAGAACAAAAGGGAAATCTTTTTGTAAGACACTGGAGATAATTTGAATGAATATTTCGGCCCTATGTCCAAGGGCCGTCCTCAGCAAGACAAAAATATATAAAAGAAAAAAGACTCACAACAACATGCGACCAATAAAACCAAAAAAGTGAAAAAATTTTCAAAACAGTCCTAGCGTCATTACTTCAGCGAAGTTCAACCAGGACTGATAAAAAGTAAGGTAAAACAAGACGATTCAATGAAATGAAAGAAAAATAAATTAAAAACACGTTCTTATTGCTAGTCCAGCATTTTTGGCAGCTAACATCAAGGGTCGTCTTGTGTCTAGTTCTGTTTTCATTTCTATTGGTTTTTTAAAATATTTTGTACTATCAATTTTAATTAAATTTGTGTATAGACCGTTTAGTGTATATTCCCCCAGGTCCCTATTTAAGGAAATATTATTATTAATCTTAAGTCTGATTTCATTTGATTCTCGGACTACCTGCTTTATGCCCAGGTCATTGCTAATAAGGGCGGATTCATCAAAAAGTATATTGTGGTTAGGATTTTCAAAAATATGGCTGCCTAATGCAGAATCAGATGAAACAGTGGAAATATTAGAATTTAAAGCTTTGACAATGTCATCTTTATGCTGTTGTATGCGCTTTTCTAAATTCTGGTGTGTTCTACCTATATAATATTTGCCACAATCGCAAGGTATTTGATAGACCCCTCTTTGGCAAGTAACTTGGGTTTTATCTTTACCAGAATTTAGAAAATTTATGATTCTAAAATTATTTGTGAATACTACATACAGATTATTTTTTGTGCAAACTTTTTTAAGATTTTTAGTGATTTTTGGGATATAGGGGAGGTAAATTATATTTAAGGGCTTGTCAGACATCTCACTTGGTAAACTATCATTAATTTTACGGGAATGTATTTTCAGTCTACAGTTAATTACATTATTAATAAATAACATAGGATACCCATTTCCAAAAAGTATGTCCTTGATAAAGTTTAATTCTGCTGTGATGTGGGTATCAGAACAAATGTTTGAGGCGCAATCGACGAGGGATATTACGACTGCTCTTTTAACTTGGGGGGGGGGGGGTTGGTTTGTTGTAAAATGCAAATATCTATTATTTTGTGTTGGTTTTCAGTAAATAGTAAAATTGAGATTATCTAATCTACGAAAAATTTCCACATCTAGGAATGGGGTTTTGTTTGGAATTTCGATTTCTAAAGTACAGTGTAAATTTTTATAATATGTACTAAGGTGATCTAAAAAACCCTTAAGTTTTTTTTCCCCATAATTCAAAAGTGAAATTACGTCATCCACGTGGCGTCCCCAAAAGATATGTTTCAAAAAATACGAATCTAATGCCCAATTTTCAATATGTTCCACATAAATATTCGCCAGTAACCCGGAGAGGGGAGCGCCCATCGATAAGCCCTTAATTTGCTGGTAAAAAGAATTGCGGTATTGGAAATACATTGAGTATTTGTTACAGAGTTTAACCAAGGTCATTAAGACATCACAATCTATTCCTGCTGCTGAAGCTTCTATTAAGTGATAATTTTCTTTGATTTTATTTTCTAATAAATGTTCAGATGCTATGACATCAATATGTGTATACATTGAAACAATGTCAAAGCTACTTATAATTGTATTTTCTGAGATATTTACGTTTTTGAGTTTTTCAACTAAATCTACCGAATTACATATATATGATTTTTGAGAGTAAAGCAAAGGTTTAAAGGCTGTACAAATGAAATCCTTCGAAAATTTTTTATTTGAAAATTTGTCCTCTGTTGATTTTAGCCAGGTTGCTAGGTTGGAAAGAAATTTGTTTAGCCATGATTTCCGCTTATCAAGGGAACGACTTATTAAGAAATTGGAAAACCATTAATACATTCGCTGAATGTATTACTGAACTTCGCTGAAGTAATGATGCTAGGACTGTTTTGAAAAAAATTTCCACTTTTTTGGTTTTATTGGTCGCATGTTGTTGTGAGTCTTTTTTCTTTTATATATTTTTGTCTTGCTGAGGACGGCCCTTGGACATAGGGCCGAAATATTCATTCAAATTATCTCCACTGTCTTACAAAAAGATTTCCCTTTTGTTCTTTGTACTTTTGTTGTTTGTTATGGAAAGGCAGTGTGGTCTTCGTCGCTATTTTCGTTGCTTTACC